>NW_019385353.1:0-6396 GCF_000671375.1 Centruroides sculpturatus
AAACTTCGCGATAAATAGACCAAGTATTTGAACTCGACATCCTCGAAAACACCCTAAAAACATATTTTGTGTTCGCTGGTAACTTTTTATTAAGTAATTTTTCTATTCGAACACCATCATCCCACTGATCAGATAGAAAGGGGTATGATTTTATGTAACGTAATCTAAAAAATTCTTATTTTTATATTTAAAATATATTTTTAAAAGTTTCGAAATTTATAAGAAAAGTACAAAGGTATAAGTAAAACTTTGATAGATGCGATGCCGCGGATAACATGGTTGACGGCGATGCGACGATTCGCGTATGAATTATACAACTTTTTAAACTACTGAATAAAATATATTTACTTCTTCTTCTTGTTTAATTCTCTTTTCTTCGTCTTCTTTTTTCCTTTTCATAGATTCATTTTCTTGTTTAGCTTCAGTAAATGATGTTAGAAACGTATCAAAAATGGTAAAGAAATCTTCAGCTTGCATATGAGAAGCATCTTCACCAAAAATCCTCAATACTCGTTCATACTTTCGAGATAAGAATTTAATAAATAAAAACATGGAAAAATAATTCAAATAAACTTGTATATTTAAATATAATACCCTTGTATTCATGTCTTGAAAGCTTTCTTCTAATTCAGACATTTGATAAATGGCAATTGTAACGAATTCTTTCATGACAGGAACGTATTGGTCACCAGAAGATTGAGGTTGAGAACGATGATATTCCATTTCCTAAATGTTATTTTCGTATATCAAATAACAATTAATATATACAATAAACTTATAGAGCTAAATAAATCATTTTAATTTAGATTTTTGAAATTAATAAAGATATTAAGAGATAAAAAAAATAAAGGCATTTCTTGTCGTAAAAAGCGCATTTATCTAATGATAAATTCATAACATCGAAAATTAGATACAAAAAAAAAACAGCAAAAAAATTCACTAAGTTAAGTAAATTTATCTGAGAGCTTAGAAAAAAATCAATCAAGGTATATTTTAATGATGTCTGATTCAAATTATCGTAATTTTTATATGATTTTTTTATACTTTTATGGTCAAAATTTTGTATAATTTATTTTTTTTACTGTGTAACAAATTATAATATTTCGAGTCTAATTGAAAAATATGATAAACATCCAACAATCGTCATTAAAACATATTTTGAATAAAAGTTTACTTAATTTGCGGATCACGAATTAAGTAAACTTTCCAATAATTTTCTGATTTATAACACTTAATTCAAATTGAATTAATGTGGAAAAATGTAAGTCTTAATAGTAATAACTTGCTTGATTGTAATTAATTAAAATAGCAAACTTAACCAATTATTACATAAGGTTTTATGGACAGAAAAATATTTTAAAAATCATTAAAAAAAATTATAAAAACTGAACATTTAAATAGGCAAATTTAAATGCTTTTGTGTATGATAAAGATTTTAAATTAATATATTAAAATATAAGCTTTGAAAATAATTAAAAACAATAAAAATCTTGCCTTTTGAACTTCTTGCAAACCGACTTTTAAACTTAATATTTCTTTGGATAATTCTGTTAAACTGAAAAAAGAATATTTTTTAAAAAATAATCTTAGAAAATCATTTAAAAAGAATATAAATATTTAAAAATAATATAAAATTTACTAACTTAACTTTAGCAGCTTCTCTAACATGTGGGATATCTTCTTCTAAATGGAATACATCTTTGAACTGTGCAACAGAAGATGGATAGGTAAGAAACAGGTTTTTCTAACCGTTTTTCATGAAATTTTTATCTTCACTTACCTTATTTTCGACAGTTTTAAGAATATAATGCAGAAGAGTGACATTGCGGTTGATACTAGATTTAGTATCAGCAATTCTGTTTAAACTAGCAACGTGAAAACCTGAAGCATTTCCTCTCTGTCCACGATTCATGTAATTTCCAAATGCCAAAACTAATTCCAATAATTTTTTCAATTTTTTACTTCTTTGCACTTCTTTGCATGCTTCTAAAACAGCTACAAAAAGAAATTAGTCAAATTTTATTTAATTTTTAAGTAATTTGCACACTTTTTCGCAGATTCGTACCATTTATTTTTGGTTTACAATCGTCAATTCTTTCTTTAAATTTCTTCTTGTAGAAGAGTGTTCTTATTCGTTGCTCATAACGAGGAATTCTAACAATTAAAAAAATTACAATTAAAATTAATAATTTGTTTAAGAAAGGATTTTAAGTACGCGAATATAGAGTTTATACTTAGTTAATTCGTAAAGAAATCGATCGGCTCTGGCCATATTTTCGATTTCGTTGCTATGTTCTTCTAATAGAGCTTTTTCTTCGGAACTTGGCATAAATTTTAATATCTGTCGGAAAAAATAAGCGAAAATCTGTATGATGTACTAAGAAACATTTTGATAATCTTATTATGTGTTGGCAAAATTTCAAAGATTAACTTTCAGTAATTAAATCGATAAAAAAGGAGAGAATCAAACACTTGTTAAAGTGAATTTTATACATTTTTATCGTGTATGGACACGTATTTAGAATATTTTATTTATAGTACTGAGTAATTAATGCTTAACAATGAAAAAATTCCGAGTAAACTGAATGGGACGTTGATAAAAAATAAAACAGGACTATATCACAAATAAAATATGAATGTGACTATTGATATATCCCTATATTATTTTTGTTGTGTGACGTAAAGTGTTATGTATTATAGCTGATTAGCTGACTTTTTGTTCTATTATCGATAAGCCCAGCCTAAATCAGGTTAGGTAGTATTGATAAGAAATAGAAAATGATGTTCAAAATCCAATCACCCATACAAAATTATAAGGGATTTGAACCTAGATCATTCAATATGATATTGTGCAATTATCCAGATGATTAAAAAAATGGCATTTGTTTTATAGGTTTTATTAAGAAATTATTATTTTTTAGACTTTATAAAGAATAAAATTTAACTAAAACAAAAAGTGAATGTTAATAGAAGATACTTTCATATAGATGAAAGCAATTTTCCGAAAAACTTTCCATACATTTATGATTATATCAGTGGATTATTATAAGAAAATGTGTTAATTGACAAATAGTTCTCTATAGTTATTTATTTTTCTGATAAATTAGTTAATAATATTTTATTATATATTAAAAAACTGGTAAATTTTATGAATTCGCATCATATATAATATGTGAAGAACATGTATCTTATAGTATGTATCTTAGCATTTTTCTTAATCATCATTTAATATTGATTTATTAAAACATAACTGTAAGAATAAATAAATTGTTTATTTATTAAACAATGCTAATAAAGCAATACATTATCACCTTCCATATAAGAATATTTGTTGTATAGGAAGTTATTACTCAACCCTATCCAACAAATCTGCAGGTTTTATGTTTACAATTATAATTTCAATTTAAAATAATGTTTTTTACTCTTTCTGACTACAGTTATAAGTTAAAACTAAATTTAACAGTAAATTTATTCCATTAATTTCATTAATATTTTAATTAATGATATGTTATTCTCTTTGCTTGGACTTTTCTATTCTTAGTAACAATTGAAGCAATTTTTGATTATTCATAATAAATTTATGAGAATTTGTATTGAATTTTCCTACATTTTAACACAATATAAAATGAATCTTTGTATTACTGACTGATCGACTTTTTAAAGTGTTAATTCAATTAATTAAAAAAACGAAATGCTAAACTTCTTTGCATGTTTACTGTTGTTTATTATGTATCGATTTAATTTAATTTTTGTGATAATTTTCTTCTCGTTTAAACAATGATAAAATATTAAGAGTAATAATTCAATCATGATTTCTATAATCTCTTATTTTTTGTTGAAGGCAACGTATAATTTCCTTACCTGTTCGAGCATATCTTTAGCCAATTGATCTTTGCTATCCATGCTGAGAATGGCTTTACATAATTCATCATTCGATAATCTCAACTTAGATAATAAAATTGTACAATTTTGTGCACGCCTGCAATCAATGACTGAAAGTTCGCGAGTAAAACGAGTTGGACGTGAAAGAATGCAAGGAATGTCTTCTACAGAACCCAAAGTCTAATAAGAAAAAAATCATTAAAAAATATAATTCGACAAAGTAAAATCGAGTTATTAAATAATATAATATTTAATAATTATATCCTTATATAATTATTAATTAATATTTAAAATTTATATTTACTTGTTTTTGATAAGCAGAGAATGATCTATCAAAATCTGCTAAATCTATGTCTTTATAAAGTTTGCTTACATCAAATTCGGCCCAAAGGGTCCCTTCTAGTTTTGCCTAAAATTGAAATAATTGTAATTTTAAAATATTTATAATGGCTCCCATTTGTATAATTTTGGAATTATTTATTTTTATTTACGTACATCGGATAATTTCGACCAATTAAAAGACTTTAATGGCGTGGAAGGTTGAGGAATGTCCTTTTTTGGCAATTTCAAGGTGTTACATCTAGAAGGCATGGACGGTGGTGCGGGAGGACAACCTTATAATTAAGAATATTTACATATTAATATAATTATGTGTTTCTTGTAAAAGAATTTATTCTGTTAATAAATAAATTCAGTACCTAATCCTGGTGGAGGAGGAGGAGGAGGAAGAGGAGGTCTTCCTTTCTCTGATAAGGGTGTTTGGACGCAAGGAGGGGGCGTTGGGGGAGGAAGGTGAATCCCAGCTTTAACATCATCGGAAATGCTACTGTCTTGAAGGATATTACCTACTTCTTTAGAATCTGTGCTAGCGGACTTTAACTAAAAATGAAATGAATTTATTTTAGAAATAATTTTCTGATAAGAAAATGAGGATTAAATTCTTCTCACCATTTGCGTGAGTTCATTGATGCGACATTCTTGTTCAGCTAACTTTTGATTGGCTTCTAAATTATTAAGGGTTTCCTTCTCTAGTTTTATTTTTAACTTATCCAAAGATGCTTGTAGGTCTTCCTATTAAAACAAAGCAATGTTATCTGATTCTCATAACTCTCTGCAAATTTTGTTTAGATTAAACGAGATAAAACTATTCGTCTAACCCCACCTTCTCTTGTAAATATTGATCTATTTGCTGATCTTTTTTGCTAAGTATGCAATTTATTTCGTTATTTTCTAGTTCTAAAGAAGCTGCCTTTTCTTTTGCCGCTTTCAATTCATCTTCGGACACTAACCTATTTTTCAAAATACATAAAAAATGTATAAAAACAAGAAAATATATTTTAAAAAATTAATAATAAAAAATGATTTATTTACATTTCTATAATTTCTTTAACGTTAATATCTAAAGGAGAGTAATCGGGATCGATTCCTTTAGGATTCTGGAGGACAATTTGTTGGGTGATTCGATCCAAGAGAAGCCAAAATTGAGAATAGGAACTACCTTGAACTGTTAAAACAGATAGATTATTTTATTAATACGTATTATTTATATTATCTTCTTGTACTAGTAATTTTTACGTTCTGCATTATGGTACTTACATGGATTAAGAAGACAATGCTGTAGCAAAGAAAGAAAATGCGGATAACCTGCAGTATGCGTCAATTTTCGCTTTAGTACATCAAACATACTGCTTGCACTTCTAGTATCTACATGAACCTATTTCAATAATGAATTTTTACATATGTAATAACATAAAATCGATATCAATAATTCCAGAAAAATCATAAAGTACTATTATTGTATTATAACAATTCTTGTATAAGTTTAACAGAAGAATTTATATGCTTCTAAATTAATAATACCCGTAACAATAATAATAATAATAATAACGACGCTAATTCTTGATAGTGTGGCTGAATCTCAACTTTTCAACCCGTAGATCGCAACACACCGAATAACACTAGTATCTTCTCGCGTGTTTAAAGGTTGAGAAACAGTTTTTAAAGATATATTTACTAATTAAAATTATGATTTTACCTTATCATATCTTCTTGCTAATTCCTTATCATCCTCGTTTCTCACCATTTCAAAAATATCGATGTGCCTTAGAAATATTTAAAAATATCCAAATTTATTTTCTAAAATTGTTTTATGTAAATTTTGATTATTTTAAAAAAATATATTTACCTGTCTAAAACTGCATTTTCGTGCTCTTTCATTTTATCTATAACGGGTTGGATTCCTAACATCAAAAACTCATAACGTAAATGTAGACGGAATTCTAAGTGATCTTCTCCGGGTCCATAATTAATAATAGCATTAACAAAAGACATTATTGCTGTTTTCAGGCTAACTTCATCTTTATATTCGAAACAGCTGCTATCCAGATAGTTGACTAATGTCTGGTTAGGTCATTAACACGAAAAATATAATATATACATTAAATAATTTTTAAAAAATTAAATTGTAGTCATTTAAATATTAATAATATTAATAAACTATTTTAATTATAAATT
>NW_019385353.1:12001-39672 GCF_000671375.1 Centruroides sculpturatus
GTTTAAATATAAAAAATCGCTAAATAACATTAAAAAGCTCCTTAAAAATCTTTTTAAATGTCTTTAAAATTTTAGAAAAATTAAATTTTTAAAATATTTTTACTTATATTTTATATAAAAATATTCAATACATTTTATTTTTTTATGGAATTTAAAGAATATAAACAGCTTATTTATTTAAAAATGTTCTTTTAAAGAATATTTTTATTGAAGAAATTAAATTTATTATTTTTAGTCTTTAAATATTAAACATATTTCTCCTAATTTTAAAAATATTTTAATATTTTATAATAAAAATTAACGATAAAAATATCTTAGCAATTACTTCAATAGTCATAAACATAATTTTTGATTAAAATGATGTAAAATCTAAATATCATTAAGGTTTACGTTTGTAGTATTAAATTCCGGCAATAGAAGCTCAGACAAACAAACGGATTTTTTAATATCGTATTCATAAACAAGACACAGTATCGTTCTTTCTTCGCTGAGCAGAGAAAAGAGGAGTCAAAATTACTGAAAACCGATAAATAAAATGGAAAATTTATACTGAAAATTGAAATTTCTCGAGATTAAACTTGTCTTCGATACTAAAGATAATTGTCAAAAATGTATTTATGCTCATTAGACTGAACGGATATGTAGAAGTATCGATCTTCAGTTCCTTCGATGTCTTCCGTCCTTTGTTCTGTTGCCATGATAACGGGACGAGAACATTAAGTGAAGGGAGAAGAGATTACGTCTGAGGATAAACCGTACTATTTTTAAATATTTAAAGAAAAAAATATATAAATATTCAACAAATACAGGGAAAAACAGAAAGAATTGCGGAAACGGAACAATTCCTTTTCCCTTTTTTGTATAGAGAAAGGACAGACAACGATTCGTTAAACTGTCTTCGAATCCCAAACCATATGCTTCCGGGTTATTAAATTATTATAAATTATATTAAATCAGCCAGAACGGGGGAAAATGTTATCAGAGCGTAGCTAAATGGTAAATTTTATATAACCAATGTGATCTTTGTTTCTCAACAATTTTTTATAGCGGAAGTTACCATGTTGAGCATATAAAATTTGCTTTTTTTACACCATAATAGCACCAAAATAAGAATGTATACAAGCAGAGAAGATTCGTAGAATATTTTATAACCTGTTATAACAGTGTAATTTTATATAGACACTTGTCTACACTTTTATTTTTGCCGAAACTAAGTACATAAAATTAGTTATGGTTCATTTAAATCGCCATATATTTTTATTTTTATTACATATATGGCTACATAAGCTACTTTAAATAATTCTTGGGGCCATCTTGTGTAAACCATTAAATTTTATAAAATTATTGCTACATTTGCAGATTTTAATAATTTAATTTTAGGTTTTCGTGAAGGCCGCAAAGCGGTTTTAACCAATTTCCTGCTTTCAGATAAAATTATTATTATTGCTACAGCTGCATAAAGTTGTTTATTAATATTAATAGTTTATTATTAAAGCAATAAAAATTATATTATAATAGCTGATGAAGTAATACAGATGAGAAACGACGATTGTGAGTTAGCATAGGATATACATTGCGTATTGTTAATGCAGCTGCATATAATGAATTCATATTTATAACTGCTCAAATTTACATATTTTATGAGTTCAAGTACTCTTTTAGAATTGATTTAAATAACGTATATTATAATAAAATTATTCCTATAGTTGCTTTAATGAATAAATTTAAATCATGAAACGGTTTAAAATTAGATCTTTTGTGAATGTAATGCATATAAACACTTAATAAATCGAGTTAATGCTGCATTTTATTGTTATAGATGCATGAAATTTTGTTATATATAAATAATAAATTAAAAAGGAATCGTCTACAATTATTTTAACTGCATTTAAATAAATAAATTACAATTTTTAAGAGGTATTGTTTATTGTTATCATAGTTATATATGAATAGGAATAATTTTAAAAAATTATTATATTATAGTAATTTTTATTGTATAATATTTTGGCAATCTTCATATTATGGGAATGAGCATTAGGATAATATAATAAATTAAACATACAGTATCTAGATCATGCGGAAGATAAAGATGAAAATGGAATTGAGTTTTAAGGTGATTACTTATAGATACTTAAAAAAAGATAGATAAATTAGAACGAACAGTAGATTATACCTTTTATTATACAGGTTACAAAATTTCATTCAATATGATAATTTTTTAGCTTAAAATTTGTATAATTTAACGCCATTATTCTTCTACAGCCTGCACGAAATACTGTTGAAAAGATGATTTGTTCTGAGTGAGAAGCCCGCATTCGTCCAATCTATCAATTGAATATCCCCTGATTAAGTCAACTGTGTATCGAATGCTATTAACGTAGCCACATTTGTATCCATACAAAATTTAGGTTCTACGTGATGCAGCTGCTCAACTAGTTAATCCACGAAATGTATTGAATGACTGTTGGGGGCTTCGGCTTCACTGAAAATGGATGAAATATGGTTTTGGAACACGTTTTAGTGAAGAGGATTGAATTTTCGAGTGCAAATAAACTTGTGTAGTTGTTTTTTCTTCATAAATAATTCGCATTTATAGTTAGGTGATGCGTGCACGAGTATTGTTAGTGTATGTCTACAAGGGATTATGAATTTGTCCCCAAAGAGTAAGGCGTGATATCAGAAATGGGAACAAGAAAATGTAAGATTGAAATGTTTAAAAATTATTTTCCTCATCTCAAAAATACATTTATTTTTTTTTTATCTTTAGGAGTGATGAAGTTCTTGCTGGAAAGCAAAACCATGACAGTCGTTTTTAAACAAGTTTGCAATGACCGCATTATTTTGTGAATTTTTTTTAACCCTTAACCATTCCTCGACCTCGATTAAGCGGCTTATGATTAAAGAAATATCAAAAGTACGATAAACGCTTACAGATAAGAAGATAATAAGATGAATAAATTGTATCAAGGTAAAAGCTTTATGAATTAATCATTAATTCCTCACAGCATATTGGTAACTATCAAATTATGTGATTTCGATTTACACTAATACAGAATTTTACTTATAAAATTAAAACAAACTACTGATTTGAAATTTTAGTTTGGGTTTTTATAATTGTCGTGTATCTTATAATTGAAGCGTTTAAAACAAAGAACCAAACTTGAGATTTTTATAGGGAATTTATGAACGTAACAATTACTGATTTTACTGAATAAGTATGAAATAAAGATGAATTAATTAGAGTTTTCCTTGATGAAATAACGATTTTTGGAACTTTACCAAAGCGATAATTGGTTGTATAAGCGAAATGTTTGAGTAGATTTTCACATCTCCTCATGCTACGACCGTGTTTGGTCTGTACTCATTTTTCTAACACGCAAGTAATGGTTGATGAAGTTCCAAAAGTTATTCTTTCTTTAAATTAATTTATTCGTATTTGTTTAATAATTGTTATATTCCTGTACCCATTTCAAGTCGTTTCCCTCTTTGTTTCAATATTTCATTTATTGTACACTCAATTATTATACAAAGCCAAACTCAAATTTACCATCATCAACTTGATTTAATTATATATGTATATGTATTCTCGTATACTTTTTATGCATTAAAGATAACAATATTTATAATGGATTTATAACAGATAAACATTCTAAGCAATTTCCTTTAATGCATTTCCTTCGAAACGTGTATTAGAGAAGAAGATAAATGCAAACAGTAATACATCAGCAGAAAATTACCTGAAAATGAAGCTCTTCTATCAAGCTGTTACTTCTTTTCTAGTACTAATGTTTTTGTTCATGCTTTCGTTTCGTTTCTGCATGATCTGGATATGCTTAATGTATCATGTCAGCAATGTCATTACACGTTTTCTGTTAGAAGTGAAACGCATTAATCACTATCTCCTTTCAAAAATTATATTAAACTCGACTCTTTTGTGTGTTAGTAATGATAATAAACAATAAAACATTATCAAAACCTTCAAAATACCATAAAAATGTGTATTTAATACCATAAATAAACTATTTATAACTTTTATATTGCCCTTATAGTTGCTAAAATTAGTTAAATTTATTAATAATGCAATTTTTATAACTAGTTATATTTTTAGCTAAGGTTTTTCATTGTTATAAGTAACTTAACAAGTTTTTTTCGCTTCGTTAGCTATTATATTAATGAATTTAAACCTGTATAAATAAAAATTTAAACTATAAATATCCGTAAGCAACCTTATTATAAATAAAAATAATAATAAACTTATTAAAATTTTTAAAAATGCAGTTTTTAATGCACAGTGCCCTCGAGGCAGAGTTTAAAAAAATAGTTTGAATAAGTTTAATTATAATTCTTTATGAATTAAGCAAACTTTTTAAATTTATTATTGATATATTCAAAGTTAATTATGTAAGATTTATATCAGAGATCAGTAAAATGGCATTTTTAAAATCTAATCAAAGTTAGGAAAAAAAAAAATGTAATGAGAAAATGAGAAATTCCTGTAAAATTTCCTTAAAAGATACACAAATTTAACTGATCCTCCTATAGGAATATTCAACTAACTGCTTAGAAATATTCTAAATTATTTAAACTTTATTTTTGACATTTTTCTGTCTCCCATGCGAGAAATTTTCATTTTAATTTTTCTAATTAATTTATCCTTAATGAAATTGTTCTTGTCCAATACAAAATTTAATCAGTATTCTTCATTTCGGTTACATTAATAAAGTCTTTAGACTGAAAAAAAGAGAAAGATTTATTGAAGAAATTAAAATTGCATCGTGTATGTACCATTTACTCACTAACTATAAAGTTCAATACTGTGGAACTAAAATCACAGGCTTACAATATATAATTTTTAGACGTTTTTCCGGGATCCACTTACACTTTTATTAACAAAAGTAAAGTTTTTACTACAGCTAAAGCCATTAATAATTGACTAATATAATTTACTGAGTGTCTAACTAAAGTTAGGTCCGGTTACAAATCAAATTTCTCGCTAGTAACTTGATTACTGATTGATCCAAGTCTAGCATTGTAAGAAACAGAATAATCTACAGTTTGTTTAACTAGTTAAAACTTACCTGGTTACTTTTACTCATTTATTTAAATTCTGGAAGAAATAAACCATTTTAAAACAACCTACTCCACTTTAAAATCTCATTACAGAGCAAAGAACTTCATCGAGGAGAAAGTTTTTAAGTTAAATAAAAATTTATGACCTGAATTGCTCTACACTTCCGCAGATTTTCTACGAAAAATGATAAAGAAAGGTGAAAATGTCGGATACATTCTATTTACTTCGATATGTAGATGTTACGCTTGGTCAACAAAGGGTCGTTCTCGATGAGTTAACAAGGCCATGGGTTTGTTGATACTCCCAAATCATTGATAAGTAGGATATTAAAATCTCAAGCCTTTAGCTATAGGTAACCGCTATGCAATAGGCTACATAATTCTTTCCTGAAAGCAGGCTGTTTATCTCTTTTCCGATTTTTCGACGACGCCTGGACGTTGACTCTTCCTCTGCCCTTGTTTTAGTTTTATTCAATTTACAACGTAAATATATAAAAACTCGAACATTATAGACGACAAAAAATATACTCTAGGTCATTTTTTTTGAATTATTAAATTATAATTCATTAAAAATGAACATTTATTTACTCTTTTCCCAAAACATCAATTTTAAAAATTTTTCGTCATAAACCGGGATAAATTCTTTACTAAGGTGCGGTTTGCTTCGTTGTAAGTGTAAATTTATATAGAAAAAAATAAAATTTCAACTTTATATAATTAATATTTAAAATATTTGAACGTATCATCATTAATCTTTGTCGCGACTTTATCATTTTTACGAGCTAAAAATAATTATTAAAAAAATCGAGTCATAAAACGATTTATTGCTATTACAGGATCCACATTTTCCTTAAATTATTCAAAAAAACAGTATTCGTCTTACATTTAATGTTATAAAAAAATCTCAAAATATAAGTCACGTTTAGTAAATAGAAGCAAACTAAACGACAGCTTTTGTGATGAAGAGATTAAGAATTAACAAAAGAAAGAACATTATCTAACAATAACTTACCTGAAAAACAGCTGTATTCAGCTAAAACTCTAGTTTCTGGTCTGTTATTCTTTTAGAAATGAGGTAGAAAGCTTGTTTCTATGGATAGTGAGCTTATCAGTGGAATAGGTGTGGTGAAAACCACACTGTTTCATCAGTTATAGTGACGACGTACATGTGTCATGTATTTATTCATGATAAACACATTTTAACGCATAAGAAGCCTCATATAAAATTTAACTACGATTTATAGAATCATAAAAAAGCGAAACAGACTGTATAATCTATTCAAACAGATCTAGGTTAAATAGGCAATTATTTTAATAAAATTTAAATAATTTTATCATTAAACCACCCCCGTTATGATTATTATACGTGCTCAACTGGTTAATTCAATATTTGAAAACACCATTATACCGTTTGGAAGTCGTTTTAGACGAGGGATCCTTTAAGAGCACGTGGCACACTTATGGAGATTTGAAGATTTTCTTTTGGATGCGGAGTGGTAAAAAACTGTATAATAACTGACTTACCGTGTATTCTGTATGCAAGATATTGCTATACTAGAGAAATCACGTGACGAGAAAGGTGAAAGATCTGAACTGGCACAGACTCACCGGTCAGACCACTTCTACATGCAAAGGATGATAACAAAAATAAAAAAAAAACTTAAGAAGGACGTGGTCGTGTACGGTTTACTTCCTACTTGCATCTTCTACTTTTGAGTTAAGTGCCGACTCTCTCAAACAGTCATCGCTAGAAAACGTGACTTTTAGAGAGTTTCTTTGTTCTTGCAATTTTAGGAGATTTTTTCCAGATTACACTTGCCTCATTCATGAATATATTGGCTAAATGAAGATAAGATTTTTCTATAGAATCTTTGTTTCTTGACTTAAATTATATTCTGTTTAAACAAACGGAGATTCTAAATGAATATATATTTATGTTTAAAAAGTATGGCATTAGGGACACGAGGTAAAAATTAACATAATTTTGTAATAAAATTTGTAAATTTTTTAATAAAAATGCATGGTTTTTTTGTTCTTTCATTGATTTTTTAAACACGAAAAACATTTTATAAATATCTTTATATATATATATATATATATATTGAATATATGTTCACGACTCTTCAAAGATAAACAATGAGTTGAAATTCGATAATATTTGACTTTACGTAATATCATTACGCGTGAGTTGCTATATACTGTACTTTAACAAACAAATAAGTTATAAATATTCTTTATTTAAACTTTATTCTACGATTATAATTGAAAAAATAAGCAATAAAATCAATTTACGAGTCGAGTTTCGCATTAAATTTATAAACATGTCTATCGATTTTTTTTTTTTTACAAAATATGGTTAACGAAATTCGGTGTATAGTAACAATGCATACAAAATAAAAGAAAAATCCGCAGACTTTCAAGAAATTCAGGAAGGATAGGAACGTATTAGGCTATTTCCTACTGATAAAACCCACACGTATCCTACGTATTAAACTTGTTTACACCACTAAAAATGACATAAAAAGATTCAAACTTCACAAATTGAGCTAAATTTCCGCATGGAGGCTCACAGAACTACGTTTTTTTACGTTGTCATTTAGCGAAAAGTCTGAAGAAAAAGTGAGAGAAGCGTACAGATATATATTTATATAGGGGAAAAAATAAATAAACAGAAAAAAAACAACATTCGAGGTCCTTCACCTGCGTTACATACTAAAAAAAGAAGGAATTATTCACTGGAAGGTCGCATTTGTGATATATAGAGCTAGTTCAAAAGTGGTCAGTGCAGGGAGTAACCATGATATGAAATGTAGAAGGGGCGTATCTAAGCCATCACGCTTAGTATAAATCAACAAGATGACACCAATTCTCTTACTTTCCACCTATTTAATCGTAATATTCAATACGTTAACGCCATAAAAAAATATTTTATATCTTTACACTAACTCTAGCTGTTATAATACGCACTGATGCAACCTGCATAAAGGCTAAAATATATTAAAAATTTTACTCGACTCATAAAAAGGTGGAGAGTAAGTTTAAAAAAATTGCAAAAATTGTATAAGTCAGTAAATAAATGTAGCAAAAAAATAAACTGTAAATTAAAGACAAAAGAGATTTTAAAAATATTTTTGTGGTGCCATAAAATGGAGCAATCTAACAATCCCGAGTTAATTGGGTGGAGTGAAGAAAGAACAGAAATTCGCTAGTAATTGTTTCTACGTATGACATCACATGGAGAAATTTATTCGAACGTTAAATAGAAATCTCAAAGAAAATATGAAATATGACTGATTTTTACTGTGACTTAATAATACTATTATTATAGTTTTCAAAATTTATGACGTCAATTTCACGAATTCCTTGTAAAAAATTGACGAAATAATTGTTAAAAATGATGGTTGCATCACAAATTTTCGTAAGAATAGTCTAGAAAACGAATAGAAATTTAAAAATGTATAAAAATAGCCATAATATTAAAAATTATAATTTAGAAAATTGATTATTATGTCACGATTTTTCGTAATAACAGATCATAAATTTTATAAAACTGATGAATGATTATTGCGTAGGAATTTTACGTAATAATGATTCATAAAACGAATAAAATATCTTAAAATTTAAATAATTTTCGTGCTTATATTCAGACATTAAAATAATAATAACGTTAAAACAATAAAATTTAATATCTTCATCGATTAAACGTAAGTTCATCCATTTCTTTAGACAGACAGAATTTAAACAAATCGGAAAATTCGCTTTGTTCCAGAACGAATAGAAAATTACAGTCATTTTCTTACTTTTTTTTTATCCTCTGTTCTCTCGAAAAAAGCCATTTCTCGATATGTTTTTAATACATGCAGACATTTATTCTAAAACTTCTCCATCACCGCTACTGAAAGAGTCAAGTGCATCCCTTCTTTTTTTTATTAGAACATTTCAGGATGAGTTCCAAACTATAATGACCAACCTTGAAGGCAGAAGCATTGGCTCCAGGCCAAAAATTGCCTAGAAAAATAAAGTATCAGTACGGTCGGCATTGAATAATATTTATTATAAATATATTCTCACTACTCCATTTCGTTCATCATGGTGGTCTTCTTGCAGAAATCGAACCCTGACTCTCTCTCATTCATCATTTTGAGAAATTTTGTAGATCGATACAACTTGCTCTTTAACAATGATCCCAAGAGAATTTAATGGTCTGTCAAGATGAAACATTAAATTCTTACATGAACCACAACAACTATGTCTTTACGACTTAACTGTAAATGACCTGAATATAGTAGGATTCTCCCTCTTTTTTGTCTTTATTCAATCGTCCAAGCGTTATAATTATACTTTTTTATCAATTTTAAAATAGTGTCTGGATGTTTACGCTCTGTAATGTTCTTAGTTTTTTACAGTGGAGAGTGTAAAGAAGTCATTGTCACAGATCAAACTATAGTAATCAAAAAATTGTAACGGTGTAAGCGATAAAAATACACGTTTCCACTACTTCAATACGTCGTTTTAGTCTAGTTAACATCCGATACTTTTGACCCGAAGAAGTGGAAGGAACCTTAAATTCTAGATTCTAAATATTTGATTTATTTGAACCCGGAACACCAAGCATAACTTAAATAATTGTAGGTTAATCTGTAACTAGTTGAGCGAGCTTTCATTGAGCTTCACCGAACTGAGCAATGATAAGTTATTGTTTAGAAAAAAAGAAGGTTGATTCAATCTAGCGAGTGGCACGAAGTCAATTGAATGGATGTTCTTAGATGTGATTTTAATCTATCTTTCTTTAACTTTTTTCAATAATGGTTTTAGTTATAAATACATATCAGTCTTTGTTTACGTTGAGGACGTTGCCTTTGGGTGTTGGCTTCTTCTAAAAAATCGACACTTAATGAGTTGTATAGTTAAATATAAGGCTATAAACGCACAACAATCACGAATTGTTGTTGGTCAACGCATTTAACAAAAGAGATATGAAGAATTCATGGTTTTTATGTATATTTTTTGTTTATTTATCCACTCGCAATTTCCTATTGTAAACATAGTAACAGTTTAAATAAAATATATTAGCGATTATCCGAGTATGTTACAAATACAGTATAATATAATCAATACATAAAAATATTTGCATACATTTGCATTTACGGTACTTTATTGGCGAGAGAATAAGAGAATTGATTACTAACAGAGTTTTTATGGTGTTTAGTTCAATCTCTTCACTATTGTTTTCGGATGATTGACCTTGCAGCTTCACTTTCTGAAATATTCATGCAGATTATTTATCGATACGATTCTCTCGAATGTCTGTATGCGTGTTTAGGATAAAAATATTGATTTCCGAGTTCGAATTTTGGTTTAGATTTACAGTTATCGATTGGTGCGCTGCAATTTACGAGAGAATTGCTTCCTTTAAAGTAGCATCCCTTCTAATATCCGAATTGACTTATAGTCGCATGTTACAATTAATCATTTATAAATATCGTAAATATTCATTTTTAATATTTAAAATTTTAATTTTTCTGCTTTTTTTGGGCTAGAAATTTTAAAGCGAAGATCAAATTTAGAAGCAGCAGCCATCAATTTCGGACAATTTTAGCAGTTCTGTTCCCTTTTAAACTAACTTATCCTTTACAAAATTGATTTCGACATAGATTAAAAGAAACCCGATAAACTTTTTGTAGTATCACACAGAATAGTTCAATGCTTCTTAGTAAATGAGGCAACGTTCGTGTTACTTGACCCAGGAGTACATTAATCGATATTACAGGTAGTATGAGTACACAGAAAACATTCAACACAGAATAAAAACATCAGTTTTCGTTTGGATTACATTCCTTCTAGAACTTAACATCCAACAAAGATTTAAGAGAGAGCTAATTATGGCTACATCATATCGATTATACAATTCTCGAGACGAAATTTTATGATAATTAGTATTATCTCGAAAAATAATTGGTAAACGATCATTTTATAGATAAGCAAGTTTTACCTTTATCCCTAGCGTATCCATGATCACCGTAACATCCTCTGCAGCGGATCCACCGTCACAACAACCTGCTCTATCAACAGAACGACCAGCTCTTGCTATGCTACTCGGTCGTTCAACTACGACACTGCCTTGTCGGTCGAATGCGACCTCTAGCGGTAATGCCTTTTATCGAATAAGGCAATCCGGCATCACCTGTATAAGGGCTACGTTATCTTATAAGTTACCGTTTTCTGTCTCCATATTTTTTTCTTACTTATCTTCGGTTCCTGTTGCATCTACAATACGCGGTTATACACGTTAAACTTGATTAGAAACTCTAAATATCAGTGTAAACTAAAGAAAATAACCAGTTTAGAAGGTATAGCGTAGCTAGAAATTGATATTTATTGATTCAATATATGCCAAGCGTTGCTGTACAATAATAGATTTTTAATGGTAGATTTTTCTGAAATATGGTGAGCCAAAACATTGCTTTACGTCAAACACTACACGAAAAAACCAAAAATTGAATTTTTTTTAAATATAAAATTATATTATAGTTTCGAAAAATATGTTTTTCTGACATCTTTATTATTTGGCAATGGATAAACAAGATTATTTTCCGTTCTTCTAAGATTAATTAATTCATTTAAAAGAATATACTTATTTCGTGACAATTTGCGATGAATTAACGTTAATTTAACTGTTAGGTTATCAATTTACAAAGGATAAACATAATAAAAAGGCGATCATTTACTGCTTTTAAAGTGCAAATTACTTAAAGTTTCAAACATTTTGTAAATTTATTTAAACAACAGATCATGGAGAATAATTGAAGTATTTAATCCCCCTTTTAAAAGGCCCATTATTGTTGATGAATCAAACATCTCTCACCTTATCCATTAACCACCTATCTTCTAATATGGACCGTCTACACAAAGCTATTACGTTCATGTTGTTCGATCAACGTTCACGAATGGCAGTATTATTTCTGTTACTCAAAACATTTACGCTATGTTGCCACATAACTTTCACCTTCTTATGACACTAGACGTTTTAACAATTACAAGAAAATTTATAATATAATCGAGTATTCGCCGATACGAGAATCATTAAATATAACGTTATGAGTTTATATGACAAGTTTGGTTATTAATGATAACTGCACATGCATTTCAATGGATGCATGTTTAGAAATCATTAACATGCACCACCTGGGTGGTGTGGTAGCATAATGGCGGATGGATAACATTTTTAATAAGAGCACAACTTATAAATTATTAATACTGTTATAATAAGAAACCTGCACACTTAGAAATTATAAAGTGGATTATATATGTTATATGATAAATTAAGAATTATGAATGGAAAATGTTAAGAAAATGATGAATATAAAGGTAAATTATAAATGTAAAATGCATAATTTTAATCGTAATACGTATAAGTTTTGATTTTATACGTGATAAAACATGCTAGAAAAGAGAGAAAGATAGTAATAACATCCACATTGATGCATCTCTTAGTGTTTGGAGAAAGATAAAAATTGCTTGCCCTAATCCTCCTAAAAAATCTCCAAGAGACGAAACTCACCCTAATTATCTGAATGGTCCTTAGGCGCCTTTTTGGCTGTCTAGAATTCTGGAGACATGTTTTCTTCTCATGGTCTTCTCTGCTTCTCTGATTCCCCGCATCCTAGCCAAGGTCAATGTCCCTGTAGCCAGGGAAGCGCCATCATCCGTTGCTAGGGGTGTCCGAATTGTGATCGATGGAAGAGGTTTCATCCGAGAGAGGTCCTATTTCATGCTACCATATAACACATAGTCTGGAATCTACTTTATCAAAGCTGAAAGAGGAAGATAATTACAACATCCCAAATACTTCAACCTAAACAGCTAAGATGCTCTTTTCCTTTCCATAAAGGTGTCGAAAGAAATCACAAGCAAGGTCGTAAACGTTTAACCAAGCAAATATATCAGTAAATAAACAACTAGGTCACGAACAAAATATAGAAAAATTTGCTTCCTCATTCTCTCATAGAATACAAACGTAGGAATTTAATTAGTGTAATCTTAAGTGAAAAATTATATAACGCAGTAATGGGAAAATAAAGATTAAAAATATTTGGTTAATTTACAGATTAAATTATTAAATAAACAATGTAGATATTTAATCTGACCTCGCTACGCCCCTATTTACAGTCTTGAATTTCGGGCGGAGTTTATATGATATCCAGAAAAGATAAATGCAAAATTTTTCTATAATTTAAAATTATGACGATGAAAAATTTAAAGGAAAAAAAAAACTAAATTTGCAGCTTTGCAATTACTTTCTTCTCATCTGTGCGCCAATTGTTATTACGTGCCATTAGAGCTTATGGTGAGGTACACACCATACTAGTTCAGTTTTATATACTCCGAGAGGTTAAACGTTATAATTAAATGCCATGTCACTTATCTCGGAAATGTTATTGAATTTTGCATCATCTAATGTCACTTCTCTGCTACGTTTAAACGTTTAGTTGACGTGATACTATCCGTTGCGCCTGGTATATAGTCAAGAATAATGTAAAAAATCTGTTCGTACACAAAATCTATTATTATGCAAATTCTTGTCTTTTACAAAATCGTTATCTTTCCTTTTTATAAATTTAAAATGTAATAATTTTATTCAAATATTGAATACACGAAGAGAGTATTTTCGTGTTGTTTTGGTAAAGCCTGAACGTCGCGTCGCGTTGTAGCGCGACATTAAGCGACGCGTCGGTAAGCGCGAAATTTAAAATTATCGCATCGCGTTATATTATCACGCTGTATAAAATAATTACAAAAACAAAATATAGAAAATAAACATTTTTAATGCTTTGTGTATTAAATTTAATTAACTTAAGTTAATAATTAGAATTTTTAAAATTAATTTCCGGTAAAACGAATCTGATCGCGTCACGATTTTTCACCTAGTTCTAACGATTTTAAAGTTAATTTAATGCTTATTTAAAGTAAAATATGGTACAGTATTTAAGTAATTACATTATATAAAACATTATTTTTAAACAATCATCGAGTAGTTTTAAGTTATTGCTAAGCAATTGCGACATAGTGACTAGCAATTGCAACTTTAGGCAATCGTGTAAATAAATCGCGAGACAGTAATAAAAAATAATTAGTATACATATATAAATATAATATATTTGTGTATAAAAATACACTCGAGTCGAATTACCAATACGTGATAAATAAAACTTTACGACTCTAAAGATATTTTACTTGTTTTATGAGGCATAAAGTGAATTTCAGAGCAAAAAATTAGGAAGTTTATTAAAGATTCTTCGAAAGATACTTGAATATATCTAGAATAAGTCGAAACACTTCATATGCAAATTTCCAGATTTATAGATAAAAAAAAAAAGAATTTTATAGATGAAAGAATTTCGAATAAATTACAAGAGAGGTTGTAGGAAATAAAATAAAAAATTAAATATTTTTTTGGAATAAATTTATTGAAATATTAAAATTTTCAGTAAGAGATAGAGTTTTTCTCATGTTTAAAATTTTAACTGTATAAAAACTAGGTTATGTTAAAGAACAAATAAATAAATAAATAAATAAAATGTACATAAAAATAGTGATGTGAAGGAGCTTCGTATGAATATAAACATCAAAATTATTTTCTTCTTTTATAGTTTAATACGAAATTGATGAGGAAAATGTATACAGAATGCATTTTATCCCCAATAAAATTGGGAGAGTCCTCAAATCCATTTTTGATTAAGGGAACTATTCCAGGACAACGCATAGGACTTAAGTTGGAAATGCATTTTCTATGTTGACCTCATCTTTTCGCAGGTTAAAAGCAGATTTCTATACAAATCCCTCCCGGGAGACGTCATCTTTTATCGATTCTAGGTGATTTCGCCACTTTTTATATTCGAATCTAACCAAAAGTGGCATAATGTTACCTATGAGAAAGCTCTTACATATAACTGAGTTTTGTGTTTGGAGTTTGAAAGTATGTAATTAACAATAAGAGTATGTATATTTTTAATTATATTAATTTATTAAAAGTACGTAATTTACTTAATTTAGAAATTTAGATCCTATTGGTTTATGGCTTTTTTTAGGCGGTGGTGAAGATGATGATGATGATGATGATGATGAGTACGACGATGATACACGTGAAGACGATGACGAAAACGACGAAGAGGAACAGCCTACAAGTCAAAACAGCACATCGTGTGGGGAGAATGAAGTATATAAGAGCTGTGGAAACCCATGCGAATCAACATGTCCTGTAATGTTCAGAAAACGTCCGTTCTGTAGAGAAGATTGTCGACCCGGTTGTTTTTGTATACACGGTTATGTCAGAGACAAAAACAGAAATTGTATTCATCCCATAAACTGCACTCTCACTATATCCAACTAGGAAAATATAGGCCTATATATATATATATATATATATATAATATAAAACAATAGCTGTTTTTTAGAAAACAAGTATGCTATTTAAACGGATGATCCCAAAACTTTGTTTGAGGGATTTATTAATTTAAATTAAGTTATGTAAATAAATGGAGAATTTGTATACTTGTTATTAAAGTTTTGTTTATTTTGCAATGATAAAAATTATTTTTTCTTTTATTTCCCCTCTCTTTAAATCTAAATAATTTTTAAAAATAAATTATAATACTTTCATTAAAATAAATTTGGTTAAATAGATTTATTCTTAAAATTTTATTAACTATAAAATAAATAAGAACAGACAAACGGACAGATTTCATGAACATAAAATAAAACGATAAAAATATCGTAACATAATATATATATCCTATAGCCTATATTTAAAGCTGTTTTTATGAAAAATTTTAATAAATAAAAATACAATAAATTTATAAATGAACATTTTATATTTTACAATATAGTCTAATTATTTTATATAAGAAATTTTTGTATATTTAATTTTTCATTTTATTTTAAAATATTTTAAATTTAAACTCTGAAACTTAGTAGTACCATGCAGATGCTTTTATTTATTATTGAAAGACTAACAGCTGTTAAGAATCAGTACAACAAAAGTAAGAGATTTAAAAACGTCTTAGTTTCAGTTGAAAGTAACAGTAAAGATGATTGTTGTCTTATTTTTTACTTTCGTTTTTGTTGTTTCTGCTCTACGTGATGAAGGTAAATATAATCTCTTTTTGTTGAAATATTGATAGAAAATAATCTAAAAATAGCATTAACTTTGTTCTACGAGATGACCAGAAAGTACTTGTACAGTACACCTAGATTACAAGCGATAAATATAGATGAACAATAAATTTTTGATAACCTTGTACTGTTCTGTACATGCAAGATTATTAATTACATACATATAACGAGGGAGAATTTAAATAAATATTTTCTTATAAATATAAACGGATAATAATTAGTTTATATAACAAAATTTAATATTAAAAAACCAGTTTTTTTATTAAAGAAAATTATAATATTAAACACGATAATTATACATAAAAAGTTAATATTTTTTCAATATAATTAATCTTAAAAAATCGAAAGAAAATTTTATTAAATATTTTTATAAAATTAAATAAAAAATAATTTTAAAAAATTGGCTAAGATAAACTTTGTTATTTCTTAAAGTACTTTTTATAAAACACTTTAATAATTTCTTTGATCTTTCTAAACTTCTCACCAGTTTCCATTAACCAATAAAGGTTTTTAATCTATAGCCTAAAGAGCTTATTCTGAAAGGAGAGAATAGCTAAAACTTATTGCTTTTAAGCGGTCAAAAAATAAATAGAAAATAATTGATCCTCTGTNTCTAGTGGAAAAATAATATTTTGTAATTACTTTTTAAAAATTCGAAGGACACAAATCCTTCGTAATTTTATTGATTAAGGAATAGTAATCTCTTTATCAGCAGATTTTCCACCAAAAATGACTCATTCGCTTAATATATACAATTATGAAAGAATTGTACACCCCCTTTAGTCAATTTTGACGTCATGATTTTAAAAACTAAAAGAATGAGTTGACTCAAAATAATTTACGCAACTTACATTGAAGTAACGCATTAAAATCTGAAGGTTTTATGACAACTTTTATAAATAGTTTTGTATTTTGTATATTTTTTCTATAATTTTTAAGTACAAAAATAAATATATGTAGTCTAAGTGGTAAAAGGTTATTTAAAATTAAAATTCGTAAAGAAATCGTTCACATCATTAAAAAATAGCACTTAAGGATGTAAAAGTCGTATATCTTATATCGTTATTAAGTTACTAATAACTAAATTTTCTTAATAAAATCTTTAATTTGGTATATGTCAAGGGAATAGAATAAAATTTTATTGCAAGATTTATATTTTGATATATGTAATTTTTATATTATACTTCAATACTACGTCATTTCATTTTGTTACTGTTACGCTCGGTTGAGTTGTTACTATCATGTCACGGATCATGAGCACTCTAAGGAAATAACAATTTTGTAAGGATGATGTGTAGTGTTTTATAATTATGCACGCGCCCCCACCCCGAATGAACCAAATATATTAGGAAGACAGCAGCAGACTAGACAGATATTCGAAAATGTCTTCATGCAGTGTGCTGTTAGTGCTTAGTTTGTGCTTCGGGTTAATTGTTGCTCAAGAGGATAGCAATGCTGAGGAAACAACAACAGTTGTAAGTAATTCTACGATAGAAACAGCTTCAAATTCCACAGCTGAAGTTACGAATATTACTACAGAAGCAACAGAAGGAACAAATACTACTTCCGAAACAGAAACAAGCCATCCTGCAAATACGGAGACAGATTCAACAAATAATTCTGCAGCAACAGAGGAACCTTCAAATGTTACAACAGCGGCAGAGGAACCTTCAAATGTTACTACAGCGGCAGAGGAATCCGCGAATGCTACTGTTGCAGAAGAGGAGCCAATGAATGTTACTGCTGCAACAGAGGAGCCAACAAATTCTGTTACAGCACCAGAGGAATCCGTAAATGCTACATCAACTGAAGAACCGACAAATGCTACTACAGAACCTGCAGAAACGACTACAGTTAAAGTATATTTAGAAGAAGTATCGTGGAACGTAACAGAAATTTGGATAAACGGTAAATTTAATTCAATTTTATTACTCTTATTGAATCCATTAACAAAAGCAGCTTAGGAAGATAAACAAAAGAATTGCCCCAGTTGTTTAATTTATAAAAAGACACAAAGTAATCCCATTAAATATTTAATTCGTTGCACGGAATATTTAAAGCAATTAAGCTATTAAATTAGATAAGATAGCAAATATTACTATACACGTTAATTAAGATTTAGCTGAGCTATCCTAAACTGCAGGTTGCAGGTAAATACTAAATGTAATTAATTTATTAAAAGTACGTAATTTACTTAATTTAGAAATTTAGATCCTATTGGTTTATGGCTTTTTTTAGGCGGTGGTGAAGATGATGATGATGATGATGATGATGAGTACGACGATGATACACGTGAAGACGATGACGAAAACGACGAAGAGGAACAGCCTACAAGTCAAAACAGCACATCGTGTGGGGAGAATGAAGTATATAAGAGCTGTGGAAACCCATGCGAATCAACATGTCCTGTAATGTTCAGAAAACGTCCGTTCTGTAGAGAAGATTGTCGACCCGGTTGTTTTTGTATACACGGTTATGTCAGAGACAAAAACAGAAATTGTATTCATCCCATAAACTGCACTCTCACTATATCCAACTAGGAAAATATAGGCCTATATATATATATATATATATATATAATATAAAACAATAGCTGTTTTTTAGAAAACAAGTATGCTATTTAAACGGATGATCCCAAAACTTTGTTTGAGGGATTTATTAATTTAAATTAAGTTATGTAAATAAATGGAGAATTTGTATACTTGTTATTAAAGTTTTGTTTATTTTGCAATGATAAAAATTATTTTTTCTTTTATTTCCCCTCTCTTTAAATCTAAATAATTTTTAAAAATAAATTATAATACTTTCATTAAAATAAATTTGGTTAAATAGATTTATTCTTAAAATTTTATTAACTATAAAATAAATAAGAACAGACAAACGGACAGATTTCATGAACATAAAATAAAACGATAAAAATATCGTAACATAATATATATATCCTATAGCCTATATTTAAAGCTGTTTTTATGAAAAATTTTAATAAATAAAAATACAATAAATTTATAAATGAACATTTTATATTTTACAATATAGTCTAATTATTTTATATAAGAAATTTTTGTATATTTAATTTTTCATTTTATTTTAAAATATTTTAAATTTAAACTCTGAAACTTAGTAGTACCATGCAGATGCTTTTATTTATTATTGAAAGACTAACAGCTGTTAAGAATCAGTACAACAAAAGTAAGAGATTTAAAAACGTCTTAGTTTCAGTTGAAAGTAACAGTAAAGATGATTGTTGTCTTATTTTTTACTTTCGTTTTTGTTGTTTCTGCTCTACGTGATGAAGGTAAATATAATCTCTTTTTGTTGAAATATTGATAGAAAATAATCTAAAAATAGCATTAACTTTGTTCTACGAGATGACCAGAAAGTACTTGTACAGTACACCTAGATTACAAGCGATAAATATAGATGAACAATAAATTTTTGATAACCTTGTACTGTTCTGTACATGCAAGATTATTAATTACATACATATAACGAGGGAGAATTTAAATAAATATTTTCTTATAAATATAAACGGATAATAATTAGTTTATATAACAAAATTTAATATTAAAAAACCAGTTTTTTTATTAAAGAAAATTATAATATTAAACACGATAATTATACATAAAAAGTTAATATTTTTTCAATATAATTAATCTTAAAAAATCGAAAGAAAATTTTATTAAATATTTTTATAAAATTAAATAAAAAATAATTTTAAAAAATTGGCTAAGATAAACTTTGTTATTTCTTAAAGTACTTTTTATAAAACACTTTAATAATTTCTTTGATCTTTCTAAACTTCTCACCAGTTTCCATTAACCAATAAAGGTTTTTAATCTATAGCCTAAAGAGCTTATTCTGAAAGGAGAGAATAGCTAAAACTTATTGCTTTTAAGCGGTCAAAAAATAAATAGAAAATAATTGATCCTCTGTGCAATATATGTTTATATATATTTATAACTGTTTTTGAATACTAGCAAAGTANGAAAGACTAACAGCTGTTAAGAATCAGTACAACAAAAGTAAGAGATTTAAAAACGTCTTAGTTTCAGTTGAAAGTAACAGTAAAGATGATTGTTGTCTTATTTTTTACTTTCGTTTTTGTTGTTTCTGCTCTACGTGATGAAGGTAAATATAATCTCTTTTTGTTGAAATATTGATAGAAAATAATCTAAAAATAGCATTAACTTTGTTCTACGAGATGACCAGAAAGTACTTGTACAGTACACCTAGATTACAAGCGATAAATATAGATGAACAATAAATTTTTGATAACCTTGTACTGTTCTGTACATGCAAGATTATTAATTACATACATATAACGAGGGAGAATTTAAATAAATATTTTCTTATAAATATAAACGGATAATAATTAGTTTATATAACAAAATTTAATATTAAAAAACCAGTTTTTTTATTAAAGAAAATTATAATATTAAACACGATAATTATACATAAAAAGTTAATATTTTTTCAATATAATTAATCTTAAAAAATCGAAAGAAAATTTTATTAAATATTTTTATAAAATTAAATAAAAAATAATTTTAAAAAATTGGCTAAGATAAACTTTGTTATTTCTTAAAGTACTTTTTATAAAACACTTTAATAATTTCTTTGATCTTTCTAAACTTCTCACCAGTTTCCATTAACCAATAAAGGTTTTTAATCTATAGCCTAAAGAGCTTATTCTGAAAGGAGAGAATAGCTAAAACTTATTGCTTTTAAGCGGTCAAAAAATAAATAGAAAATAATTGATCCTCTGTGCAATATATGTTTATATATATTTATAACTGTTTTTGAATACTAGCAAAGTATACAGAAAGTCTTTTTTTATTTAGAAAGTTATATTTCTATAAATATAAAAAATAATACATTTGTAATATTTTAAATGTTTAATAAATGATTTAAAGCGGTGAAAATAATAGAAAAACAAAGCCTGAGAGATTATAGGAAAGCCAGTTTAGTTACAAAATATGAAAACTGTCTGTCTCTGGAAGCTATAAATATCTAAAAAAAAAAAATAATAATATAATAAAGAAGAGATATAAAAAGATTTTAAAACACTTATCAATCACTTTTATAAATATATTTTTTAATATCAAGGACTAAATTTTAGGGCCTTCTGTGTCTAGATAAAGGGGCCGACTGGGCCCTTTATCTAGAACAAAGAGAAGTATCAGTTCTATCGCTTAAAATTATTCAAAAACGAGAATTTGTGCCTGATTTGTTTCGTTTTAAACGTTATTTTCTACTAAATTAATGTTTTTGTGTACTAATGTAATCTCCAGATTTAGAAAGGCGAAATATAAATAAATAAAATTAGAAAAATAAATTATCTTACGAAATTTTTATTTTTAAATAAATTATTATGAATAATAAGTTTTACAGCTACAATTCATTAATTTTATATCATTTAACATGTTTTACGCTTAATATGCATTCAATGCTAAAAAACACATACACATTTCTTTAGTCACATTACATATAAAATGCTTTTATAAATGTAAAGTATTTTTAAAAAAATAACGAAACGATTNAACATTCTAAATATTTCATTTATTAAAACATAAATAAATAAATATGGGTCCTACTAATGAAAGGAACTCTCTCTACTACACACTCTCTACGGCCCTGAGGAATTAACTTATACTTTTACATAAATCGCACCTGTAAATTACGAAATAATAAACCTTACTTAGTTAATAGACTTGTTAGTTAATAACTGTAAATGAATTGAAAGGAAGTGACTCGGCCATTAAAAAATTAGTTTAAAAATCTGTCTTTGCAATAGTTAATGATTAAAATTAAGATATTTCAATCTTTAAATATTATTTTGCAATAATGTAGAGTTGACTAAAAGTATATTAATAATGTAAAAAGTTTTATTTGAAAAATTAATTTATTATTTAGCTTTAACGTTTTTCTTCGTTTAATTAACGTTAGCTTTAATTAACGTAGTATTTTTAATAAATTATATATATATATTAAAAAATATATATATAGCCTATATTAACGTATAAAGCTCAAATATAACTTTAAAAATATAATATTTTAACTTTAATTTAATCAAAATGAATTAATTTAATATTTATTTAGCTCGCGAATATATTATAATTCTGATATAATTATAACTATAAAGCTTATTTTAAATATAAATGTCGGGAGTTATACAGAATATAGGCCTATACTAATTATAATTTAATTAATAAATCAATAAATCGAATATTTTTAAAAGTTTTCTAGTGGAAAAATAATATTTTGTAATTACTTTTTAAAAATTCGAAGGACACAAATCCTTCGTAATTTTATTGATTAAGGAATAGTAATCTCTTTATCAGCAGATTTTCCACCAAAAATGACTCATTCGCTTAATATATACAATTATGAAAGAATTGTACACCCCCTTTAGTCAATTTTGACGTCATGATTTTAAAAACTAAAAGAATGAGTTGACTCAAAATAATTTACGCAACTTACATTGAAGTAACGCATTAAAATCTGAAGGTTTTATGACAACTTTTATAAATAGTTTTGTATTTTGTATATTTTTTCTATAATTTTTAAGTACAAAAATAAATATATGTAGTCTAGGTGGTAAAAGGTTATTTAAAATTAAAATTCGTAAAGAAATCGTTCACATCATTAAAAAATAGCACTTAAGGATGTAAAAGTCGTATATCTTATATCGTTATTAAGTTACTAATAACTAAATTTTCTTAATAAAATCTTTAATTTGGTATATGTCAAGGGAATAGAATAAAATTTTATTGCAAGATTTATATTTTGATATATGTAATTTTTATATTATACTTCAATACTACGTCATTTCATTTTGTTACTGTTACGCTCGGTTGAGTTGTTACTATCATGTCACGGATCATGAGCACTCTAAGGAAATAACAATTTTGTAAGGATGATGTGTAGTGTTTTATAATTATGCACGCGCCCCCACCCCGAATGAACCAAATATATTAGGAAGACAGCAGCAGACTAGACAGATATTCGAAAATGTCTTCATGCAGTGTGCTGTTAGTGCTTAGTTTGTGCTTCGGGTTAATTGTTGCTCAAGAGGATAGCAATGCTGAGGAAACAACAACAGTTGTAAGTAATTCTACGATAGAAACAGCTTCAAATTCCACAGCTGAAGTTACGAATATTACTACAGAAGCAACAGAAGGAACAAATACTACTTCCGAAACAGAAACAAGCCATCCTGCAAATACGGAGACAGATTCAACAAATAATTCTGCAGCAACAGAGGAACCTTCAAATGTTACAACAGCGGCAGAGGAACCTTCAAATGTTACTACAGCGGCAGAGGAATCCGCGAATGCTACTGTTGCAGAAGAGGAGCCAATGAATGTTACTGCTGCAACAGAGGAGCCAACAAATTCTGTTACAGCACCAGAGGAATCCGTAAATGCTACATCAACTGAAGAACCGACAAATGCTACTACAGAACCTGCAGAAACGACTACAGTTAAAGTATATTTAGAAGAAGTATCGTGGAACGTAACAGAAATTTGGATAAACGGTAAATTTAATTCAATTTTATTACTCTTATTGAATCCATTAACAAAAGCAGCTTAGGAAGATAAACAAAAGAATTGCCCCAGTTGTTTAATTTATAAAAAGACACAAAGTAATCCCATTAAATATTTAATTCGTTGCACGGAATATTTAAAGCAATTAAGCTATTAAATTAGATAAGATAGCAAATATTACTATACACGTTAATTAAGATTTAGCTGAGCTATCCTAAACTGCAGGTTGCAGGTAAATACTAAATGTAATTAATTTATTAAAAGTACGTAATTTACTTAATTTAGAAATTTAGATCCTATTGGTTTATGGCTTTTTTTAGGCGGTGGTGAAGATGATGATGATGATGATGATGATGATGAGTACGACGATGATACACGTGAAGACGATGACGAAAACGACGAAGAGGAACAGCCTACAAGTCAAAACAGCACATCGTGTGGGGAGAATGAAGTATATAAGAGCTGTGGAAACCCATGCGAATCAACATGTCCTGTAATGTTCAGAAAACGTCCGTTCTGTAGAGAAGATTGTCGACCCGGTTGTTTTTGTATACACGGTTATGTCAGAGACAAAAACAGAAATTGTATTCATCCCATAAACTGCACTCTCACTATATCCAACTAGGAAAATATAGGCCTATATATATATATATATATATATATAATATAAAACAATAGCTGTTTTTTAGAAAACAAGTATGCTATTTAAACGGATGATCCCAAAACTTTGTTTGAGGGATTTATTAATTTAAATTAAGTTATGTAAATAAATGGAGAATTTGTATACTTGTTATTAAAGTTTTGTTTATTTTGCAATGATAAAAATTATTTTTTCTTTTATTTCCCCTCTCTTTAAATCTAAATAATTTTTAAAAATAAATTATAATACTTTCATTAAAATAAATTTGGTTAAATAGATTTATTCTTAAAATTTTATTAACTATAAAATAAATAAGAACAGACAAACGGACAGATTTCATGAACATAAAATAAAACGATAAAAATATCGTAACATAATATATATATCCTATAGCCTATATTTAAAGCTGTTTTTATGAAAAATTTTAATAAATAAAAATACAATAAATTTATAAATGAACATTTTATATTTTACAATATAGTCTAATTATTTTATATAAGAAATTTTTGTATATTTAATTTTTCATTTTATTTTAAAATATTTTAAATTTAAACTCTGAAACTTAGTAGTACCATGCAGATGCTTTTATTTATTATTGAAAGACTAACAGCTGTTAAGAATCAGTACAACAAAAGTAAGAGATTTAAAAACGTCTTAGTTTCAGTTGAAAGTAACAGTAAAGATGATTGTTGTCTTATTTTTTACTTTCGTTTTTGTTGTTTCTGCTCTACGTGATGAAGGTAAATATAATCTCTTTTTGTTGAAATATTGATAGAAAATAATCTAAAAATAGCATTAACTTTGTTCTACGAGATGACCAGAAAGTACTTGTACAGTACACCTAGATTACAAGCGATAAATATAGATGAACAATAAATTTTTGATAACCTTGTACTGTTCTGTACATGCAAGATTATTAATTACATACATATAACGAGGGAGAATTTAAATAAATATTTTCTTATAAATATAAACGGATAATAATTAGTTTATATAACAAAATTTAATATTAAAAAACCAGTTTTTTTATTAAAGAAAATTATAATATTAAACACGATAATTATACATAAAAAGTTAATATTTTTTCAATATAATTAATCTTAAAAAATCGAAAGAAAATTTTATTAAATATTTTTATAAAATTAAATAAAAAATAATTTTAAAAAATTGGCTAAGATAAACTTTGTTATTTCTTAAAGTACTTTTTATAAAACACTTTAATAATTTCTTTGATCTTTCTAAACTTCTCACCAGTTTCCATTAACCAATAAAGGTTTTTAATCTATAGCCTAAAGAGCTTATTCTGAAAGGAGAGAATAGCTAAAACTTATTGCTTTTAAGCGGTCAAAAAATAAATAGAAAATAATTGATCCTCTGTGCAATATATGTTTATATATATTTATAACTGTTTTTGAATACTAGCAAAGTATACAGAAAGTCTTTTTTTATTTAGAAAGTTATATTTCTATAAATATAAAAAATAATACATTTGTAATATTTTAAATGTTTAATAAATGATTTAAAGCGGTGAAAATAATAGAAAAACAAAGCCTGAGAGATTATAGGAAAGCCAGTTTAGTTACAAAATATGAAAACTGTCTGTCTCTGGAAGCTATAAATATCTAAAAAAAAAAAATAATAATATAATAAAGAAGAGATATAAAAAGATTTTAAAACACTTATCAATCACTTTTATAAATATATTTTTTAATATCAAGGACTAAATTTTAGGGCCTTCTGTGTCTAGATAAAGGGGCCGACTGGGCCCTTTATCTAGAACAAAGAGAAGTATCAGTTCTATCGCTTAAAATTATTCAAAAACGAGAATTTGTGCCTGATTTGTTTCGTTTTAAACGTTATTTTCTACTAAATTAATGTTTTTGTGTACTAATGTAATCTCCAGATTTAGAAAGACGAAATATAAATAAATAAAATTAGAAAAATAAATTATCTTACGAAATTTTTATTTTTAAATAAATTATTATGAATAATAAGTTTTACAGCTACAATTCATTAATTTTATATCATTTAACATGTTTTACGCTTAATATGCATTCAATGCTAAAAAACACATACACATTTCTTTAGTCACATTACATATAAAATGCTTTTATAAATGTAAAGTATTTTTTTAAAAATAACGAAACGATTATATAATTATATATACAATTATAAATATATTATTTATTAAATAAAATTATATTTATCTATTACGATATCGAAAAATGCATTTAATATATTTGAAATTTTATCGACAGCCTGTAAAATCGATAATGAAATATTTACTGGATGTGGATCGGAATGTATAAATTGTGAAAATTATAAAAATAGTCCAGAAATCTGTCAGGAATGGTGCAGCGTTGGATGTTTTTGTATGAAAGGTTTTTTAAGAGCATCCGATGGAAAATGCGTTGAACCAAATAACTGTTACTAATGGAAGATATTTATAACCTCATAAAAATAAAGAAACCGCAAATAAAAAAATTAAATGTAATTTTTAATGTAAAAAAAATAATAAAAAAATGTGTAAATTCTAAATAAAATTACAAATATATTTGTACTTATTTTCAAGTTTCTATAAACACGTGATAAGCCTACACTCGTCCTTGAAGGATTGAATTATTTAATAAAGTAATATTAAAAATACGATTTCTATTTTTATTTTTTAAAATATAAAACGTCGATACTATAGAATATAAATAAGAATTTGAGGTTAAACTGACAAAGTTGTATAATGAAAGTCATATAAACGACAAAGACAGCTTAGAATGTAAAGTATTTGTTGTTATACACGTGCAAAACTGGAAGGTCGTGTGTGTGTGTTAGTCAGCAAAATGTTCAGACAAAAATAATAAAAGTCCTATATTTTAATGCATTGTATATATAACTCAATGATAAATAAATCAAACTTGGATTTAGTATTATTCTTTTAATTTTATATACCTATAATTATAATTAATAATTTTTTAAAAGAATAATAATAATAATAATAACAATCTAAAACATTATAAAATATGACATTATTATATTTAAATTTTGAAAAATACGAAAAGGAAACAATGTTAAAAAATTTTTAAAAATCTAGCAGCGAATTGCTTAACTTTCCCGGAAACATTTAAAACTGAGTATGGCGCCACCTGTTATCATATTTTATTTTAAAAAACTTAATACTTTTAATTATTATAAAATGGCAAACAGCTTAATTTTGAGAGTAGGAATTGGTTTTATAAAAAAAAAAAAAA
>NW_019385353.1:41093-56767 GCF_000671375.1 Centruroides sculpturatus
TTATAATTAATAATTTTTTAAAAGAATAATAATAATAATAATAACAATCTAAAACATTATAAAATATGACATTATTATATTTAAATTTTGAAAAATACGAAAAGGAAACAATGTTAAAAAATTTTTAAAAATCTAGCAGCGAATTGCTTAACTTTCCCGGAAACATTTAAAACTGAGTATGGCGCCACCTGTTATCATATTTTATTTTAAAAAACTTAATACTTTTAATTATTATAAAATGGCAAACAGCTTAATTTTGAGAGTAGGAATTGGTTTTATAAAAAAAAAAAAAGTGTAAATGATGAGTAAAATCGTCATTAAGTCCGATCCTACTCGAGATACCACACACGACTCTCCTCTATCTCCCCAACTACCAAAATTTAATAGTATCAATGCCCCTAATACACAACCTCCTTGCAAAATTTCAGAAAATTTCGTCAGAAAATACAGGAGTTATTAAGCTTCAAATAGGATGATAACATCGTGTCCTCCCACACACACACAGAAATTATCCCCGAATTTTTTTTTGCATTTCTCGACGTTTAAAAGTTTCCTGAGTCCATAAAATGTAAAAATCTTGAGGGCCATTAAATGCGTATAACACAAATAACTAATATTACATAAACACGTACATGTACGAGTAGAAAATGAATCACGTGTTACTGATATATACAGTTGTAGAGGAGTTTCAGATGTGGTGGGGGTATAGCTCAGTGGCAGAGCATTCGACTGCAGATCGAGAGGTCCTCGGTTCAAATCCGAGTGCCCCCTATTTTTATTTTAACTTTTTTAACCTTTTCCTTTATTTATTTATTATTCACTTATTCCAAAATACTGAATTTTTTTTCAATCAATATTATTTAACATTATTTTTTTTAAATTAAATTTTAATATTATTTTTATAATATAAAAAATTATTTCCATTAATTAAAATTTTTATAAACAATCGATAAATATTTTAAATAATTCTTCATCTATTTTTATGTATTTTAATGCGATTTTAATTATATAATACAATTTTTTAATCAAGTAATGCCAATTTACCACAACAGATGGCAGCAAAACTCCTGATAACATGTACAGTAGATCTTTCCCATAAAAATTAACTTTTATATATTTTTTATTTTGATTTCAGAACGCATATGTAATTCAGTTATAATTTTCGTTTCAATTATAATTTAATACTCTTATAAAAATACTTAAAGAATTATCCTTTCTAAATATATCTTATGGAGCTTATTAAGTGTCACGATAGTAAATCAATCATTTAAAGAAAGGAAATAATTTATATTAAAAAATGAATCAATAATTTAAGTAATTTAATACTATCAATAACATAAAAAAGCAAAGTTTTTTGGCTGTTTCAATTGATAAAATGTCAGTCAATATAGTAATTCAAAATTTAATTATCTTTACATGATTTTGTTTCTACTTTCAAAAATTCTCATTTATTTCATAAAATAACATTTTTTGTTTTAAATTTAATTCTTTTTAAAATAAGTTTTATTCTTTTCTTAATTTATTTAAACACATAAAAATAATAATGATTTCGGAAATTGGAGGGCAAATAGAAAGAATTTAAAGTTGTCTATAAACGAATTAACAATTGTATTTTATATTAATGATGTTATATAAACATTAATAAAACATTGATAGGTAAATGTCTATTGGCAACAAAAGATTTTTCCCGTAAGTGTATTTAACATGTGTCTAGACATTATGTCAACTCACATCTCATTAAAATAATTAAAATTAATGTTTGAAAATAATAAAATCTGTATTTATAAGTTACAATACAAAAAAATTAAAAGTTTTTAACATAACCTGTATTATTAAAAATTATAAAAGAATTACGAGTATCAAAATAAATACAATTTCTGCGCATATAATTGATAAAAGTAAATATAATGATAAGATAATATAAAAACAATTTTGAATTTAAAAAATATCTTCAAATTAAAAAATTTAATTAATTAACATTTAAATAATATTGTTATATTAATTTAAGTTACTTTTATATTTTTGTTAGGCTTTGTAATAAAATTGGTGAGGATATAACTATAGATAAGAATATATTATTACTTTTTAATTAATTTATAGAGTTTGTATTTCTTAAAACTAATATATTAATATTAAATAAATGTGATTAAAGTTATATAAAGCGTTAAAAGAAAATAAGTGAGAAAACAAAAAAAAAATTTAAGGGGGCACTCGGACTTGAACCAAGGACCTCTCGATCTGCAGTCGAATGCTCTACCACTGAGCTATACCCCCGTCGACACATGTTATCATTATAGACTACATAATTGCTTAATGACTATTCNAACCGCTTGGCCACTGGTAAGCCTATGTTGGATCTGTGAACGGGTGCATTTCGGGAACTCTTCTTTAGGAAACTGCCTGTATTTACGTGCTAGATGAGGATATAACTATAGATAAGAATATATTATTACTTTTTAATTAATTTATAGAGTTTGTATTTCTTAAAACTAATATATTAATATTAAATAAATGTGATTAAAGTTATATAAAGCGTTAAAAGAAAATAAGTGAGAAAACAAAAAAAAAATTTAAGGGGGCACTCGGACTTGAACCAAGGACCTCTCGATCTGCAGTCGAATGCTCTACCACTGAGCTATACCCCCGTCGACACATGTTATCATTATAGACTACATAATTGCTTAATGACTATTCTAAATTTAAAATTTATATTTTTTTGTCGTTATAATATTAATAACTTCTTATTTATTTTTAATATCGTACGATTTAGAAGTGTGTAACCTTGGAGACATACGCCTACGCCACGAGATAAACTTATATAATATGATATAGGCTATAGCAATGATTCTATAAAGTTGATTTGGCGTATAGTTTAATATTCAACACCTACGTGGAATTTATCATATAAATTCTTGTAAAATAACTTGTAAAATTCTTGTAAAATTCTTGTAAAATAACTTTTGAAGTATCAATACTATTATATAATCTTAAAATGATTAGTCTACAGTGAAAATGTATAATCTATATATATTTTCACATTTCATATAAATATTCTGATAAATTTATGAGTTTTATCTTGACGTGAATAACGTGTATGTACGAGAGTCATTAGGGAAATTTGCGTTACGGAAGTCTGTTAAGGAAGTGCGTGAACACAACCAATCAAAATCAAAGGCTCATCTACGGCACGTAAGTGTTCTGCCAATCATACAAGTCTAACTCAACGCACAGCAAACCGGAAATGCTGCCTTATTTTGTCTCTCGCTTTGAAAATTTCGAGTACTTACAGGAATTTTTATTTAAGTTTGTCGTAATTTGTATATAATTTGATAGTGGTTATACATTTATTAAATAATTTCCTAATTACTTTCATGTTTATAATTGTTGGAGAGGAAAGCGATTCATATTCCAGACAATAATAAAGTTGGCGCATTCGATTTCGTTAAGATTCGGTTCTATTTTACCTTTTAAAATTCACTTTCTTAATTTTTTTAAAGTACAGTAAACCCTTTCTAACTCGAACCCCATGAACTCGGATTTCAGACAGATTTTTTCGAAAAATTGTATAGTAATTTTCTCGATACCAGAAAAATTATAATTTCGTTATAATTACCGGTATGATCGAGTGTTTCCGATATTCGATTCGATTTCTTTTTGATGCCGCGCATTATATTGCTATAGTCGGTAAGTAAAAAGCTGTACATTGCTGTAGGGTTATGTTGTATTGTCATGAAAATTTTTGAGCTCGTTTCCCGTAATAATAAATTTAGCAGTGTAATCGCAACTCAGTAAAACTTCTGTATAGAGCTGATCGCAATAAATTACTTTACTGTCCTCTCGTTTACCACATAAACAACCTCCTAACTCGTAAACTCGGACCACCATTGCCACCTATTAGTTAGCGAGGATTTACTGTAATTTTTTAATTAAAACTTTTACGTTATATAGGGGAGATCGGGGCAACTTCGGCAAGCGGGGCAAGTTTGTCAAGCGCTTTTTTTAAAAAATAAATTAAAAGGAGACTTTGGTTATAGGTTAGGCAGTTGAGTTTTATTAGTGGTTTGTTGAGTGTAGTGTTTTTATTGTTCTCCAACAAGCGTAGNGAGTTTAGTTTGTTCAATATGTTTTAATACGGTGATATTATTTTTAATATTAAATACCGCATTTAAATTAAAACTATGCTCCTAATAACCATTTTGCTTAGGAACAATCACGATAATTAAAGTACGTCCCGGAACGATCCTTCTATAGCAAATTTTTAGAAAAAGTGAATTTAATGTGTAACATCAATTTATAGTACTTCCTTCACACTGAATAGATACTGTTAGGTCTAATTTCCATCTCTAGATGCTTTTAGAATTCTCACACTTGAACAGTTTACCTTTTATAACTAAGCAAACAAGATTTCTGACACTGAGTGTATTATCATTTCAAAATCCCAGAGTTATACAGCGTTGTTCCGAGGCGTAGGCCAATTACAAAAAAAAAAAAAAAAATTTAAACATTTTGGTAACTTTAGATAAAGTCCAATCAAAGAGCAATTCGTAGTTTGTTATGATCGACAACGTGGCCGCACGATCTCCCGACCTGACTTTCTTAAGATTTATTTCTATGGGGTTGAGTGGAAGATATGGTTTATGCTGTTCCAGTCAGAGACGTTCAGGATCTTCGGGAGCGCATTATCCACTGTGACATGCTGCAGAAAATTGTCTACTGTCTGCTGGAGTTCATGTAGAGTTGGGTGACTTTTTCATTGAAATTTAATGAGTTTTTTCTCTATATAAAATCTTTGTTGAACTTAGACTATATTTTTAACTATTATTTTTTAATAGCCAAATGAAATTGCGTACTTTTGAGCGAAACATCCTGTAATTTGCATTAATTTTACAAAATAAATTAATGGTTAATTCGTTAATTTAAAATAATTATTTGTTTTGTTAACACATATTTGTTTCTAAATAGCCTATAATCTCCCTATATTAAAATACCTAATTTAGTTTAACATAAAATTTATTCCGTGAAAAAAATAAAAAACAAAAATAAAAAATAGAAACAGCAGCACCGGAAATCGATGATTTGTCATGAAATTTCTGAACAAGTGGAGAGACAAAGCCCCCTACTATCCTTATAAATTTATAACTACAACAAAACCAAATACAATTAACATTGCAATATGAAAACATTTTAATATAGACTATATATCATATACAGTATAAATTATATTAGCAACGTAATTGTGCAGCGTGTCTACTTACATACAAACCGATAAATAAGTTATCGGCCTATATTATAAACCGTATTTACCCAATTTACAAATTAATCCACAATTAATGTATTAAAATTATTTTTCTATTTAAGACAGTAATCATAGCAATGTTAAAGAATGGCGTCGCTATTAGTGAGTAACAACATGGTGTAGGAAGGAGCCACAGAAGACAGAAAATACGGCTATAGCTCGGTAATCTGTTATGAGCTTTTAACGAAACTTGTTTTATTTTACTTCTATTTTCATTAGGTGTGCACGATTCTTATAGGCTCTCTTGTCTTATATCAGCTAGTTGGGCTATATCGCTCCGTGGAAAGGTGTGATGTAATTGTCATGTAATAGTAGTTGTATGTGTTTATGATGGTAGTTACACGAGAAATAATGCCTTCCGGGAGATTTTTAAGGATAATTGGCCTTACTCAAGTATTACAGACATGGAGAATACCCGAAAAACTCTACGTGGCCAGCCCATCCTGGCGAGGCGCGAACCCACGACCGAATAACTACTGTTCAGGAAATGGAACCGCTTGGCCACTGGTGAGCCTATGTTGGATCTGTGAACGGGTGCATTTCGGGAACTCTTCTTTAGGAAACTGCCTGTATTTACGTGCTAGATACGTAAAGAAAACCCGGAAAAATCCAGAGAAAAGAAGACGCGAACCCACGATTAGTGTTCAGTGATGTTATCCACAGAGAAATTTATAAAATATTTAACGTTAGAAATCTTTGTCCGAATCCGATCTGAAACATTATCAGTTTTAGGGGTAGCTCGATTCAAATTTATTCCCTGTGAGGTCTGATCAATAAAACTGAAGTCTATACGACCTGTTTTATTGATCGCATTGCTAACCAAACTTAATTAACAAAAGCAGCAAGGACAAAAGTGAGGTCACGTTGCTCATTTTAAAGCTAATATTTGTAATAAGTTACTTATAAAAGCCAATTGAAGGGCAGGTGGTCATCAGACTAACGCTCTCTTGGATCAGGGAACAAAAAATCCAAGGATTTTTCCGGGAGTGGTCCTTCCGGATATGTCGAGTTCCGTCCTTCACCATTCATCGTCCCGTTGTGAGTCTGGCCAAACCCACGTTGCGTTTGAAGAAAAGCTCTTTTAGTGTTTACAGTCAAAAAAAGAAAACAAAAAAATAGAAAGTCAATTTAATATTCGTTACTATTAAAAATTATACGATTTACTTGACCCAAGAAACATTTTTTGATCGTTCAGATTACAGTTTTATTAATACATTATTCATTGATAAATGGCGTCAATCATTATACGTAATATGAGATCATTCATAGTTTTAAGCAACTGATTCAGTCTATAGAATATGTTATTCTTTATTCTTTAGTTTTAAATAAATTATGAAACACGGAGAATTCAAAAACGAGCAATTATTTATTGTGACATCGTCACAATGCCTATATGCAATTTTTCGTCACAATGCACTTTAAGTTTAGTAGTATCTTGCCTCTGTAAACCATACTTTTCCTGTTAACAATAATAATGGCGGTCATACATCTAACTGCGTTCAGAAAATTTTTGAATTGAAATAACGTGACTTCCGACGGCTAAAACGGAATTTCGTGTTTACATAATCGGGGCCTCTTATCTCTAAACGTTCTGGTCTTTGATTCATCTATCTAACACATTTAGAGATAAGGAAGGACAAACACGGCAGTGGGAATTTATACGTTTACAATTTTTTAAAATTACACCCACTAACTGTTTATGTTTATATAAATATTTCCCATTAGTTTGACTGTATTAAGATTCAATTAGGCACTCTATAAACAAAGGTATTTGCAGCTTACATTGCCAGTGCAATCATAATGTAAACAGCTATTTAGACATAATTATGAAATGATTATATTTTTTACGGGGTATTATTATCAAATTAATAATACAGGATGTTCCGCTCGAAAATGCCCGATTATAATTCATCATAAAAAACGAATTGTTGAAGATGTGTGAAAGCAATGAATGGTATCTGATGGTAAAACTTATCAAATTTTACAGAGAATTGTTTCGTACTACAAGATGGCGTAGAACTCGAATCGTGAGCATTATCGTCCAATCAAAGCGCAATTCGTGGTTTGTTATGATCGACAACGTGGCCGCACGATCTCCCGACCTGACTTTCTTAAGATTTATTTCTATGGGGTTGAGTGGAAGATATGGTTTATGCTGTTCCAGTCAGAGATGTTCAGGATCTTCGGGAGCGCATTATCCACTGTGACATGCTGCAGAAAATTGTCTACTGTCTGCTGGAGTTCATGTAGAGTTGGGTGACTTTTTCATTGAAATTTAATGAGTTTTTTCTCTATATAAAATCTTTGTTGAACTTAGACTATATTTTTAACTATTATTTTTTAATAGCCAAATGAAATTGCGTACTTTTGAGCGAAACATCCTGTAATTTGCATTAATTTTACAAAATAAATTAATGGTTAATTAACAGCTTATGTTTTATATATTACACTTTATTTCATTCCCATAAAAGTTTTACACGTTCATAAACTTTGTACATTTATTTATTATTTTAAGCTATGTACAGCTTTCTCATTTTCTTCTTTTCTTCCTAGCAATTGCTAATACCATGCATAAAAATAACCACTTAATTAATATACCCATATAGAAATATAAAAATATACCCATGTAGCGATCTGCAAAAAAAATGTAATTTTAAATCTTTATTCTTAATAATATTTTGAATAAGAAGGCATGAATTGCCACGAAGACAAGTTGGAGGATTATTCCAGTTTCTCAATGGTAGTCAGCTTCGTTACACACTGTTTTTCTTTGTTCTTCAATTCGCACCTAATCAGTTTTGAACTTAATCACAGACTTTTACTGGGTACTGGGTTCATAACCTTTATGTTATTATTATTATTATTTATGGGTCGTGATAAGACTAAAACTTAACCAGCAACGTTTGAATAAGACAAAGAATAGATATTACAACCGTGTAGACAGTAGTATCTGCATGGAAGCAACCAGGCAAGCAAGTGACCAAATGTCCAGTCCAAGTGTCCAGTTTTACAATTGTTTAGATGTAATATCTAAGTAATACATGTGCACAGTCATGACTAATGGACAGCCACATTCTAATAGGTTTTTCTGTATGTATGGATGTTAGAGTGTGTATATGGGGAGCACGATTTTGTTCACTGTCTTTAAATTTTAATAACACCTGTGCTTCTTGTCGAAAATGACTGAGATTTTTCAAGGAGGTTTATGTATTGGAGGATTGATGCTATTAAATTTTGGTGATTAAATGCTGAAGGGGTTGGGAGATAAACGAGGTCTTGTGTCATATCTCCAGAAGGGTAGGATTTAATAACGATTTAGTATTTACAATTATTTTATAAAACCCATCCCTACCTTCAAAATTAAGCTTTTTACCATTTTATAATAGTTAAAAATATAAAAAGTGTTTAATAATAAAAAAAATCAACAGATTGGCGCCACCAAATAAGCAACTCGTTGTTTTAATTTTTTTGCAACTGAATGTATATATGCATTATACAATTTTTTTAAAGTTACATCCTAAATAATAGCATGATCTACATTTTGGAATTTTCATGTTAATCATTCTAATCGAGTCTCGAACTTAATTATTTATTCTTGTGTTTTAGTATAAGCAACATCGACACAAATATTTGTTACGTATTTCAAGCCCCGTATGCATTTTAAATGTAGATAAGTTAGATTACAAAATTAGTATTTATTCACCAGGAACAAAGAGTCCTTTGCAGAGAAGACACTTTTTTAGAAGTTACGATTCCGTAAAAATATTCAAAACGATTTAAAAGCATACTCTGTTGATAATGTCAAAACTTAAAAACAAATAATTTTTATTTTTAACATGTAAAACACTATCAGCCATTTTAATCCAAACTATTTATCATTAATGTTTGACATTATCGCCAGAGAATGTTTTTAAATCGTTTTGTATATTTATACATAGGTGTAGCTATAAAAGATCGAGTCTGAAAAAAGTGTTTTTTCCTGGTGATTATAAGTGACGGAGATATGAAAACGAGTTTAGTTTGTTCAATATGTTTTAATACGGTGATATTATTTTTAATATTAAATACCGCATTTAAATTAAAACTATGCTCCTAATAACCATTTTGCTTAGGAACAATCACGATAATTAAAGTACGTCCCGGAACGATCCTTCTATAGCACATTTTTAGAAAAAGTGAATTTAATGTGTAACATCAATTTATAGTACTTCCTTCACACTGAATAGATACTGTTAGGTCTAATTTCCATCTCTAGATGCTTTTAGAATTCTCACACTTGAACAGTTTACCTTTTATAACTAAGCAAACAAGATTTCTGACACTGAGTGTATTATCATTTCAAAATCCCAGAGTTATACAGCGTTGTTCCGAGGCGTAGGCCAATTACAAAAAAAAAAAAAAAAAAAAAAATTTAAACATTTTGGTAACTTTAGATAAAAAGATTACAAATCATAAAATGCAATTTTAAATCATTTTTTTATTTCTGAAACTTGTTTAACACGGCTTATCTTTTGCCAGAATCTTGCTTTTAAAGTAAGTCGTCATCAGATGCGCTTAATTGTAGCAATATTTTGGCAAAATACAACGGCCATTAGGTGCTCTTACATATTGTCTTTTACAGAAACATCCGGAAACACATATTAAAGCGCACGGTGTTGGGATATTGTAATTCTCGCATGTTGCAGGACATGCACTTCCACATTCTAAATACTCTTCACGTATACTGTCACATCCTGTGATATAAAAATTTTACTCATATTTCAATTATTAAATATTCAATATTGTTGTGCGAAAGTTTCGAAGATTATAAAAGTATTCTCTTTCACTAATAATACGGTAGAAATACAGGTATCTCTCGTATAACACGGCAGTCACGTTCCGAAAAAGTGTCATGTTATGAGAATCCGTGCTACACAAAACAAAGAACTAATGCAACTAGGGTTACATTTCAGAAGTTAGGAAAATATACTATTCTTTTTTCGTTACTCAGAGAAATATGTTTATTAAAGCAATCGATAATTAACTAACAATCGATAATTAGCGGAACGCATTTATACAGTCGAGCACAGAGCGATTCTTTTTATCCAGAATTTGTGTCTGAATACCCAAATGTTTGAATTAGGAACAGTTCGAGTACCGATGTACAGCTGTATTTCGTTCGTAATTTTAACGAACGATTACTTACCTGCGGTTAAAAAAGTTTAACAACACTAAAAATATATTTTCGGCTATTTCCCCCTCTTCAGTTCTTATTTGTACAATATAAATTCCGTGTAACAAAATACATTAAACTTAACGTTTATTTATATTACATATGTGCAAAACCCAGAGAAAAAACGAACGTTACTTGAAACAATATTTACTTGTAACTTCTGGATAAAAGTATAGAATTAAAACCAAAACAAGAAAGAACGAGAAGTGAAACTAAAATGAATTACGAATTTAAAAAAATTAAGTAAATAAAATGCTATTAAAATAGGGTAAAACGGGTATCTGTGTAAAGTTAAAAATAAAACTTGATAACATTGAAGAAATATTGCGAAAATTATTAAACTGTGAAATAAACAAAACCATAGCAGCAGCTAAAGGTAGTGTTGTACGAGGAATATCTGTATTTTAAACTTACAACATAATTTTAAACTTATTTGATTTATTATTTAATTACCTGTGATGGCAATTAAAAAATATATTAAAATAACACAAGCTAAAAACATTTAATGCACATTTAAGTTTTAATATTGTGTAGTCGATGTTTAAACTTATCAAATACAATAATACTGTAATAAACACTATTAACAGAAGAATATATTTTTGATTTCCATGTTGTTTCCATTTACAGAAGAGATGTATATTTTATATCAAATTTATATTCGTCATTCATTTATTCAAAGTTTATTTTAAAACTAATCCGGACAAAATATCTTATACTTACGAATCGGCGGTCTTTCAGCATAAGCGACAGCAACTAAAATAGTGACAAGAAGAACCTTCATGTTTGATAATTAATCACAATAACGATCTCCTCAACATAAACTTTTAATCTTCTTTTCGAAGATTGAATACGGTTTATTTTATCTGTTTATAAAATATCAAAACATATAATAACTTATATCAGAAAGTCTATTCATTAAGCAATGATAATTTTTTTTAAAATTTTATAATAAAAACAGATATTTATATTTTAAAAATACGTTTATACTCGTAATTGATTGTAATAATTGAATACTGTAGAGTCCGCTTAAGAGCACGTTTACACGAGTGACTTATTCTCGTTACAAAAAAATCGCTAGTCGCTGCTTCTTGCGATTAATCGCATATTCAACCACACGAACGACAAATATGTAGCTGCCACAGAAGTATAGCTAATCACTTAGACGTTCAAACAAGCTATAAATTGCAGCTGCGACTAAGAAATACCAGAGACATTTTCCAATTACCAGTTTTCACTATGAAAATGGATTTTGTAGAGCTTACGTGTATTTCGCTTCTTGTGCTGCTTCGTAAGAAAATAATAGAAAGTCGATATTGGATTCATCCATTGATAGATCAGCGGCTACTAAAGGGGCAGTTTCATAAAATGTATGTTTTAGGGTTTCATAAAATGTTGCCGATCATACTTTATCTGCTAGTTAACCATAAAATTAAATTACCTGTTAGCTTGAGATAATGGAAAAACTTGATTTAATTGGCTGATTGCAAAACCGAGAAATAAAGGCTATTTTATAGGAAATTGTACATATATAAGCCTATATATATTATATGTGTGTAAAATTTCCAATTATTTATATATAAACTTTGTTCACTACAGTTTTAAGTTTCCTACTAAATCATTGCAATTACATTTGCTTTCTAATATTAATACTTACCTTGTATTTGCTTTTACCTTAAAGTTACGACGCAGTTTTAAAAATCTATTTGTAGTATGCAATGTAAAATAAATGAAGTATAGAAAATAAATATGTTTTAAGGATTATCTTTAAAAACTCTGCTTTACTGTACTATTTTAGATGCGGTTTTTTGCGTTTTTGCAGAAAATCGAACATATTTTCAGACCATGTAAAAGTTCTCTAATTAATCTCGGAAGAGGGAGACCTAATTCTTGCATTCGGTGAAAACGGGTAAAATCGGCTATAATCTAAAAATCTTAATCTTCGCTATCGTTATTTTTTGCCCGTGCAACGCCGGGCTCGTCTGCTAGTAAAGAGATAACGAATATCTGTCAAATTGACAGCTAGCAGCCGTTTTGACATATGTCTTTCTTTAACTTGTCATTCTATTGTCTCCACTTCAACGTATATAAATTTAGTAAAAATAGAGCAAAAAATAACGAACGCAAAAGTAGCAAATACAAATATTTCCTAAGCAACTCTCTCTATCACATACAGAATTTAAAAGTAGTCCAATATTAACTAAATAACTCTCTATCACACACAGGCACACGTTCCGCACCTGATATATACCCAGTTCATGCAAATGCTATTTTTTTAATTCGAGTTCTTATTGTCAGAACATAATCCTTTTCAATGATAATAAGTAACTAAAATTGCTGTAAAAAATAATAATTATCTTACCTGATCTACTTTTTAAACACAAAAAACTGAACTAGTAAAAATGCAAAAATATTATACTGATATAGATATATATCTGATTCACTGACTTAAACACAGCACAGTCACTCGCTACTTATAGAGACAAACTAACGTTAAAACCAAATATTGTCAATAATTTAAGGTCAAAGCCGAACTATCAACACGTTACACGTGCAATTGTCTTTTATAATAATTGCCGCCTCAGCTTTTAGGAGAGTCGCGCAGTATATTACAAACAAAAACAATAGCTTTGCGCTGTCTTGTCAAAAGCTTTTTGACTGCCGTTCTCCAACAATGCAATTGCACCATAAACCGAAATCAAAGGGTACCGAAAGCACTTAAGCAGAGGAGTGCGATAAATCATTAATAGTATACATCAATATCGGAATAACATAGATCAATATAGAAAAGCGTTGCGTAAAAATTTTTAATTATTGAATAGTTCAAATAATATTTTGATTTCGCTGCTTATGCCGCCCCCTTACGGTGCCGCCTGATGCCGCCGCATCACTGCATCATAGCACGGCACCGCCCTGAAATTGTGCTTACTTATTAAAGCAATCTAAAGATTGGTGATACTTCGAATTACATAGCAATTGGTTTTCGCGACAAGCACACCTATTTGTAGTACACTTAGATTTTCAGTCACATTTTCTGAAACCTTGCCCAGTCAGTACCAAAGGATTGTTTTATTGCTATTTGACATAAACATATTTCTACAGCAGGGACATCTTCTGTCATTAAAAATCTCTCTTCGCAAACACTGAATTCAGATTTTGCATATATTTGTTTTAAAATACCCGTTTTAGTACCAAGTTTATAAAAGCCATCCTCTGTTTTACTAAGAACCACAGCTAAAATTGAACGTGAATCAGTTTTTGCTCTGTCTTGTTCGGGAAGTAGTAGGGAAAGGAAATGCAAAAAACAAACTTTTGAACTTTAACGATACGGAAGCCGTTAATGTGCGGATTACCTAGGTTAAATGCAGAAAACTCTTGATTCCGCACGTTAACGGATCACCCTAGTTAATCTGGAGATTAGCTAGGTAATGCACACATTAACGGCTTTCGAGCTTTAGCGGTAACATATACACCCTAAGTCTATTTTCAACATTAGGAATTGCAAAAGTCTTAATGTTGAACATTCAAAAGTTGCAAAACATCACAATTAATAATTGGTTAGGCGTCCATTTTTATTTATTAATTAAAATATTCTGTTGGACATGCTCTGAACGAGATTTTGTAAGGTTTTCATATCCATCTCTTCCTAGGCCCGCGGAATTGCGATTCTGTGTTCAACTTGTATAAAAAAATGGTTGTCCCGTAACCTTTTCTCACGAGAATTCCCCAGACGTTTTCCAACGAATCGAGGTGTAGGAAGCATGCTGGCAAATTCAGAACTTCAATATCGTTATTCTATACTAGCGTATACTACGACAAGAATAAACTCTTGCATTATCTATTTATCTGTTGAAATGTAAAAGGCCTGTGCTAATGTTAACAAATGATAGGAGATGACCAGCAAGCGTCGATTAATAATCTGAGTCGCTCATTTTTGACTAAACAAAAACTAAAGATAATTTTCCTATATTACTAAATGTCTCCAAACTATTACATTACCTCAATCCCTCGAACCATCACAGTAATAACTTTGACTGTCTGGCTAGACTGAATGGATATCGTCAACAATCTCAGTGTTTTTCTAAGCGTAACTTTCCGGAGGAAATGATATGGTTTAAGAGCGTTTAGCAGTGCAGGAAAATTAACTTTAGCTTTTGTTTCGTCAAGAGTGAACATCTCAGATTATTAATCCATATCAGATTGATATAAAAATTAAAAGGTCTTTTTCAGGACCAATAAATGCTGATAAAGAGCAGCCAAGTAAAACATATATCTAAACTAATAATAAAACATTTGTTATATATCGCCATATAAATAAAAATAGAACCGCCGCGTACCGATCATCTTCTGATAAATATTGTTAAGAAAATTTAGTGTATAAATTAAAATGTAAAACAATTTTCTTTTCTTTATTGATTTGTACAATATTTAATTTTTTAAGTGGAACTAAAACACTTTTTATTAATAGTAATACATTTTTTAACACGTGGAAAATATCATTAGTCACGAGTCTAAAATCAGTCACTGGATTAGTAGAGTTGCGCCATCTTTTGATCCGGACACTAAGATTGTTCGATACGATGCAATATTATCAATATCGACGTTCGATGTTGTCTTAAAATAGCGACATTTCGTATACACGATATTACATATCGATGTCGATACAATATCCTGTGTTCTCAGGTTGTACGAACAAAAATTTCTTTCATATAATTATGTGAAAAATTATTTTCATAAATTCGGAAGCCAGTAAAGAAAATTAACGCGAGAAATATTATCAAGCTCTCAAGGAACCACAAAAGAACGAAGAAAACTCGCGTAACATCGACATATATGGCGTTTCCAAGTTTCCAATGTGTCGGATATGTTAACTTTCACTTTCCTTTCATTTTAGTACCGTCACTACTAAAGCATCGGCGATTACATTAATTAAAACTTCGTCTACTCCGAAAAGCTTCTAGTCATCGTCTCCGTATAACGATACTCCACGTCGTCCCTTAGAGAAGGATTTAAAACATGTAAAGGTGTCGCCACTAAAATATGCCCCAATTTGAACAGTTTACAGACATTAAAATTACCTGTTAGCTGATAATGTACAGTACAGTGCGAGATATAAAAATTTTACTTGAAGCTTTTATTGTAAGTTAATAAATATATATTTATAATATA
>NW_019385353.1:57489-91870 GCF_000671375.1 Centruroides sculpturatus
GCGTACACGAATAAATCGGAAGGTTTTTCGACGCGTGAGCCGGCCACATACAGTTGTCCATGCGAGAAGCACGGATTCTCCAAATTTAGCCCACACACTCGCTGCGATTGTCAGAAGTGCGATATTCCCCATTTTTATATATATTTTTAAATCCTTTATAATTTTAATTATTTAATTGCTCCTTCCTCTCTTCCTTGGCATGTTGTGAAATTTCTGATAGTTGGATAATAAACCGTTTTATTGTAATTTGTCTTTTTAAATTATTAGATGATATTAAAATTTGGAAAAAAGGATCCCTAGATCGGTAAAATAGGCGAATTTCCTTCTACAACTTCGGTTGTTGTTCGGTATACAGTTAAAGTTTTAACAAAGTTTGAGCGCATATGTAATTAGCAAAAAAAAGTTAAAATAAAGTGATAAAACAAACATTATTACGAATATCGTAAATAACAGTTTACAAATACATATATAGAAATATTTTTTGAAGGGAGAAATGGTCTTCACCATTTGAAATCGGTCGAACACACTGTGCTCGAATGCTCGTGTAAACACGCGCCATCTATCGTAGGATAAATGTACTATGCCAAAAACCTTCGCGGGAGTGTATTAAACAACTTCCTAAAGTTTCACGGCAATCGGATAAACGGTGTGGTAATGCATGAAGGACATAAGACAGACACACAGACACACAGACACACAGACAGACATACATTCATTTTTATATATATAGATACATGTCGAAATTCCCCCACTGGGGGAGAGATGGACAGGATTAAGGCTTACCGTGAAGAACTGGTCTTCTATTATTCTATTTTAGATGCGGGTTTTTGCGTTTTTGATTGCGTTTTAATAGGGTACGTCAAGAGAATGTACACTAAAAAGGAATTTTTCGAAAAATTCCGCCCTAGGGGGAAGTGTTATAAGTTTATAATAGATACATTTTGAGCCACAACAACGTGTGCTAGTTTTTTATAAAATAATTATTTTTAATATTATAATATTAAATTATAATATTAATATCTAATATTAATAATATATTCTAAAAATAGGCCTATTTCTATCGTTTACAAGTGATGCAGTGATACAAGAGATACATGTTAGCGAGGCGTGAATTAATGTATAAAAATTAAAGAATTAAAATTATAATGTTATAAAAATAGATGAATTATTTAAAACGATAAAACCTATTTCCTTTTCTTTATTAATTTGTACTTAAAAATTAATTATTTAATTTTTAAGTGAAACTAAAGTACTTTTAGAGCAAAACTTTTTGACCAAATGGCATCGGCAACATTATTAGTTGCAATTCCAAGATTAGTCATTGGATTAGTAGAGTAGTGCCATCTTTTGAGACGGATACTAAGCTTGTTCAATACGATACGATATTATCTATATTGACGATCGATATTATCATTGGTATCTTGTATACACGATATTATGTTGATATTACATACCGATTTCGATACGATATCCAGTGTTCTCAAGTTATATGAAACAAAAATCTCTTTCTCGTATGTAAAAAATTTTTCTTGCACTTAAAAATTTCTCTCATTATAAATTCGAAAGCCAGCAAGGAAAATCAATTTGAGAAATACTATCGAGGCTTTTTACAGAAAAATCGTGTGATGTGAAATGTATTAACTAAGTAATGTAAGTACTGAAATATATTAGTACAACTGTTAATAAAAGCTGACACTTTACAAACGATTTCTGTTAATTTAAAAATGAGCCAACAAACTGCTCTTTTGAAATTTGAACCATCAACGTCCAGTAGAGTACCCAGAGAAGGAGCCAAGGAGAAGGAAAAAGAACACTAAAATTTTCCAAAAATCTTTTCCTAATTAAAATTCATTTTTTGCATTTATATTGTGTTATGTCTTATATTTATATATTACTTATGAATTAGCGGCACATACGGTGGAAATTTTATTGAATTCGGCATTAAAAATGTTTTCTCCGTTCAACTCGTCTCTCCCAAAGATTAAATTCTGAATGCGCCACTATCAACGTCGATGTTGAGTGTTGTTCTCCTTGTTGGAAAAAGCACGTTATAAAAACATTAATAAAACCAGTAAATAGCCAGGACGCCAATTATATTTAAAATTTACGAGAAGTTAACAGAAGAAAGCACACACCTTTATACAGTAGAACTTAGCCACACATTTAATGCTAAAGTGCCAACTTTAATCCTTAATAGCAAGGTTGAGACGGAAGTTTTAAACGCGAAAATGTGTACGTCGGACGTTCAGCGTCGCTTTCCTGAAAGCCTAGAAGTTTGACAATGGTTTAATAAATATAAATTATGACATTTTTACAAAGGTAAAAAAACCTTGTTTCTGTCAATTTTTCCGCAGTTTTATTTCTACACCATCAGCGATCCTTAAGACAATTCACATAAGTTTCGGAGACGACCAGAGGACGCTCTGCCTAACTTTACATCTTTTTGCGGAGGCAGTAGCCTTAAAAGGAAGGTCGTCTCCAAAACTTATGTGAATTGTCTTAAGGATCGCTGATGGTGTAGAAATAAAACTGCGGAAAGATTAACAGAAACAAGGTTTTTTACCTTTGTAAAAATGCCATAATTTATATTTATTAAATGTAATTAACGCCGGCCAATGTCATTTTACTATTTTTTATTTAAAATTTGACAATGGTGTTTGGATAGTCAGTGGAATCATGCTCGACATTCCAAACACCATTGTCAAACTTCTAAGCTAACAGGAAAGCGGCACTGAACGTCCGACGTACACGTTTTCGCGTTTAAAACTTCGGCCTCAATCTTGCTAATATCTCCAAGACCTATGAACCGATTTAGATGAAATTTAAAGAATTTATTGCTCACGATGAGTGCTATGAACGACTTAAAATTTGAATAAATTCGTTGGATCTTTTTGGACTTACGCAATAGGCATTTTGTCGCTTTTTTTTCACCTAGATTTAGGGCGAGAGAAAATAGCGACACCATGCTACCGAAGAATCCATGTCTGCTTATGCTTAATAGCTCTTTCGAGAGCCGACCAATTCTTATGTGGTCCTTTTGAAGATTTTATTTAAGATATTGAACATTTATAAAATAATAGCCTATTTTTGAATTTTAACATGTTGATCAATCAACTGTTAAGTGGCATGTTGTAGTGCGGGCTATCGCGTGACTTTACATTTTGCGGTTACTTTTAATCTATTAATTAATACAAGCCTAATGATTTAAAAATAGAATATTTATAAAATAATGTCTCATTTCACTTTATCGGCTGTTATCTATACTAATATTATAAAGAGGTAATGTTTGTATGTATGTAAGTTTGTTTGCAGCAGGTAATCTCCGAAACTACTCGTCCGATTTCAAAAATTCTTTCACCAATATTTAGAATGGAACCTCAGGGTGGACATAGGCTGTATATTATTCCGTTAAACATTCATATAAATTAAAAGATATAATCTAGGTTTAGTCTTTTATGTCTAACAGATGGCGCTACGAGTACGACGACCTAAGTTTGCTTTTCTGTGAGGCATTACGCTTATCTGTGAAAATGAACTAAAGCGGATCATCTTCTATCTATCTATATAAATAAAAATGTAATGTTCGTTTGTTCCTACCAATTCCTTTGAAATTTTCACACAACGCTGCATTCGAATACGCACGTGTTTTTATATAATATACGTGTCGAAATCCCCCCTCACTGAAGAAAGATGGTTAGGATTAAGGCTTACCGTAAAGAACTCTGCTTCTATTATACTATTTTAGATGCGGGTTTTTGCGTTTTTGATTGCATTTTAATAGGGTACGTCGAGAGAATGTACAGTACACTAAGAAGAAATTTTTCGAAAAATCCCCCCCACGGGGGAAGTGTTATAAATTTATAATAGATACATTTTGAGCCACAACAACGCGTGGCGGGTCTGCTAATGTATATATAAAAAAAAAAAGTATTGGAATCGTGTCAAATTTGATCGTCCCATTTTTTTGCAAATATACACGTTTTGAGACTTTTTGTCTATCGGTGAATATCTATGATAGAATGTTTTGTCGTTTTGTTCTAAGCTTTTGGTCGATCTGCATAAAATTTTTCATATTTACTCTCTAGAAACCTAAGGAAAATATAGACATAGACATGAATTATTTTCTGATTTGATCTCCTCCACCTTGATAAACATAACGAGTAGACTAAAATAACAAAACTTGTAATATAGTTTTCATTTTAACGTTTATCCTTTTTACTTTCTGACCAGGAAATGCTGAACATATCTGTTAGTTATTAATAAAAATAAATAATTACAAACTGTAATAAAACTATAAATTTTTAAAATATTCAAAACTTTAACTGAGATAGAATTTGTTTTTTTAATTTCTATAATGCTGCTATATTTTTGAATCAATTCCGATAAAAATTCTTTTTCATTCTTTTTCAAATGTGGTAAAATGCTTTCAGACACTTTCGACTTTTTGCGCCATTTTATCCACTACATCCATTTTATCCATTATTGAAACCAATCACTGTGTCTGTTAGATAGTAACAAATCAACAACTATCGACCTCAGACATATAACGAGTAAACAAACTTCGAATTCAGAAACTCTAGATTAGAGAATACGAAACTGAATAACTCTTCATACTACCTGGGTTGTTATATAACTCAAGTATATTAACTCTCGAAATAATTCGTGTTGGTGAATACTGGGTAAGGAAGTTAAAATATCTTATTATGTTTTGAAGGGAATCATTTAATCTTAGTAAAATCTCAATGTTATTACACACAGGCACTCTACAAGTAGCAATGAGTTGTAAATACAAGCAGCTGTGACTTGTACAGTACATTTGTGCTAATAAGCAACCTCTCTCTCTCCAGGTATTTCGAGATGAATCCTTTTTGAAAGTTGTCATATGCTGTATAAGTTGCATAATTTAAGTTACCTACTTTCTTCCAACAGCAGAAGAGATGATAGAAACATATTGTGTAAATTAAGGTAAGGCCAATGAGTTTTCAAAAAGGATTCGTCTCGACATACAATGGAAAACAGTATTTTTAAACATTCTATCTCACGATGAATCCTAAGCTACATAATTTTTAAAAATATTTTATTAGTAGCCAATATGTTTAGCAGTTTACTTGAATTCTTATCATGATATAATTTTGTATGGAAATGAAATTACGTGTTTGAAAATTATTCTTCAAAGTTACTTTCTGTAATAACAACCTATTCTAATGAATTATAAATCTTTCAGAAGTAAATAAAATAATCTTTTTATTATTATTAACTTTTCTGAAGTATCAGTCTAAATTGCAATAAAATGTATAATTTCTGGAATTGTGTTAATTATCTAATTCTTTTTTGTTCATAATGCAATGAGTTTGACAAACACTAGACTTTTCAGCACTTTCGTTCTTTAGTAGAAAGTATTATTTGACCAAATGATAGAAGTATTGTTTAAATCAATGAAAGGTTCAACGAGAAGGCGGCTTGAAAGCGAGCGTCATCTTTTCTCAAGCCTGAATTTAAACTAAGTTACCTATAGCCAATTTGCTTAGAAACAACTGCGATAATAGTAAAACACTATATTTTTCAAACATTTGAGTGATTTTGATAAAAAGATTACAAATCATAGAATACAGCTTTAAATCATGTCTTTATTTCTGAAACTTATTTAATATAACTTAAGTTTAAAAGCAATCTTCTTTCGAAACACAAGATCCATCTGATGCTCTATAATAGCCTTTTTTACAAAAACATCCTCTGACGCATTGATAGGTGCAAAATTTTGGTGGGTTATCGTAATTCTTACATGTTATAGGACATGCAGTTCCACAATTTTTAAATTCTTCATTTTCTCTGTTGCACTCTGTAAAATAAAAATGAAATGTTACTACGTAAAAGTACAAAATTTTACTCATATTTTCAGTTATGAAATATTCAGTATAGTTATGCAAAGGATTTAGAATAATTCATTTTAGGATAAGAAGATTTAGAATATTTTCTTAAAAACATACATATTTTAGAGTTCCGAATGTAAAAAATACTTCACTAATAAGTGGAAATATTTTAAATTAACCATACGCTTTTTAAGTGTATCTTATGGAAATAAAAAACAAACGATGATATTTGAACATTAAAGACATCAAAAATAATATAATTTGTAATATAATTTGTATATAAATTCAAAGTTATTCCATGTACAGTACAATTTATATTTATTATAAATATAAATTGTACTGTATTTGTATTATTGAACTTGTATACAGTAATTAGGGGAGATCGGGGCAACTTCGGCATGCGGGGCAAGTTTGTCAAGCGCTTTTTTTAAAATACAAATTAAAAGGAGACTTTGGTTATAGGTTAGGCAGTTGAGTTTTATCGGTGGCTTGTTGAGTGTAGTGTTTTTATTGTTCTCCAACAAGCGTAGTTGAATTATCAAGCAAATTTTCATTTTCGTTGAATTCCATATAATATTTTTTTTCCATTTATATTGAATTGGCAGGTTTTGTTATAATTCCATGATAACGAAAGTTACTTTTCCTGTTAGAAGGATGTAACTTCAACTTATTCACGTGGCCAGATCGTGGCTTGGCATTCTGTTCTCAGGGTTGTACTTAATGTTTCGAAATCATGACTAGCGGGGTAAGATCGGCAACATAAAGCCACATTAGAAGCAAAGGATAAAAATCAAACAGATGATAAATGAAAACATGTTTGCATTTGTTATTCATGTATATATGTCTTTGAACTTGCATTTCGTTGTAATAATATTAAATGGGTGTTGGATTTGTATTTCTTTGTTTTAATAGTGAATTCCAACTTATACATTGTTAATAACATAATTTTATATACGTGCCTATCTTGCCCCATTACTGTTGCCCCTATACCAGGGGCAACTTTAATAAAAATAATTAAAATAATTACAACTTTACAAAAAGAGAGAAGTTGCCGATCTTGCCCCTATACCCGGGGCAACTTCGTCAATTTCTCTCTTCTTGTAAAGTTGTAATTATTTTAATTATTTTTATTTCCAAACTGATTTTAACCAGTTCTATAGTAAGGTAACATTCCAATAGACAATATGCAAAGCTTTTTTTTCAGTTTACAGCAGTATTTATTACACAAAATTTAAGTAAAGCTTAACATGCCGATCTTGCCCCGATCTCCCCTATATTTATTTATATAACATATAGAAGTATATTCATATGGTATATAAATTTCTATATCTATGAAAACTATAAAATTAGTTTTACTGTAATATATTATACTTACGGGACGACTCAAAATCAGCATAAACGACAGTAATTATTAAAAAAGTTACAAGAAGAACCTTCATGTTTGATAATTAATCACGAAGATCGGCTCGACACTAACTCAATATTCCTTTTATAGGTGTAAATGTGATTTCCTTCACCTGTTCACAAAATATCGAAACAGATAAATAACAATAATATTTGATATATTTGTAATAAAATCACAGTTGTATTACGCTATGATAAATTTTTGTAATAATTACATAAGTAATTAGTAATATTTATTTTTTTTTAAATTAATATACAATTGGTCGTAATATTTAAATGTAATAAGCACATTTATTTTCTATTTTTACTGTATGCTGTAAACATAAATTGTATTTCGAACCCAAAAACATTTTCAACCACTTTGTTTCTCATCAGTGGGTACAAAAGGAAGCTTTTCTGATAGAAATTTACAGGTTTGATGTTATGTAAACCGTAATTTACATTTACACTGTTTGAGTTTACAGACCGCCAAATTTACAATCATTCACGATTTTTAAGAGAGATAATTCTGCTTTTTTGTGGTATTATTTGAAATTAATATTTACTAAGAATTAAATACAGCTACCTAAACATTAATTTAAAATATAACTATAAAAAAGCAAAATTTTCTGTCTTAAAAATAGTGAATGATTGTAAATTTGGCGGTCTGTAAACTTAAACAGTGTAAATGTAAATTATGGTTTACATAATATCAAACCTGTAAATTTCTTGTCAAAAAATCTTCCTTTTATTTGCACTGATGAGAAACAAAGTGATTCGAAATGCATTAGGAAATTAAATAAAAGGAAAAGAAATCTACCCAGTGTTCTTCTTCGTTCTAGTAAGTCCTGACTTTGAGAGTAAGCCTAAGTTGGCGCAAGATATTAATAGCAAAATCAAGGACAAGAAGCTATTTCTACAATATTAATATTCATTAAAGTAAATAATATTTTATTTCAATTTTCTTACATACTGTTGTTAATGTCTTATATTTATTCCAATAAGCCGAGTAATCGGGGTATAAATTAATTTGAATTAAAATGTAAGAATGGTGTTCAATTGCCCTGCTTTGATTGTTATATAGTGATTTTTTGATGCACGAATGGAAATTACAGAATGTCAACACAATATTACGGCATTAATAATTGTATAAATGAAATCTTGAATGATCGAAATAAATAATTGTTTGCAATTGATGAAAAATATGTGATTATTTTAAAATGAATACATTTATAATGATTAAAAGGGTTCTGGCATAGTAAACACTAGTATTGTGTGTATTCTAAAGACACATGGCAAGTTTTTTTAATAATAATTTTATAATAATAATTTAATAATAATAATTTTAATAATTTTTTTAAATTTAATAAAAGGGTTAATACATTAATACTTTCTGCGTTAAGTCAGTTAACTATAGATTATTTTTTAGCATCAGATCTGTGTAGAATTTTGTTCAATGATGAAGGTTCAAATTGATTTCTTTCTTTAAATATATATGACAAAATTTAAAGAAAGCAAAAGAAATATAGAAAGAAAGTTTTTAAAAAGTATGTTAAACGAATGATTGCATTAAAAAGATTAATAACAAATTCAAACAACAATGGCTTGATGAGGATTGTCGTAGCCTAATGCTAAATTGAGCGAAGAAAGAAGCTTAGTTAAATTTAGAAAATTTAGTATAAAATGATACAAAAGTCAGTATTTAATTAAACAGAAAATTTACAGAAACTTATAAACTGCTAAGAAAAGAAGATGGATGGCAAAATTAATTTAGTGAGAAATTATAAAGACGCTATCTTTTATTTGAAATGTAATAAATAATGATAAAATTAAAAGTAAACAGATAGAAAACAGGAAATCTTACATCAAACTTCGAAAACTTTTTAAACTATAAATCAGTTTACAAATAATAATGATAAACTCTAGACGACTTTAGGAAAGGATATAGAAAAGCTCTTTAAGTTTTTAATTAAGCGTTCTCCAAATTTGACATAGGCCTATATGATATGTTAAAAAGTTGCATTTTTGTCTTAACGTAATAAAAATATTTTTATTCAACATTTACTATCAGCGCATGCTGAATGTCGACATTTGCCGATGTAAGTGCGAAATAAGAATATTTAGCAAATAATTCAAACTGTACCGTACAAACAACAAGCGACTTTGTAAATGCTGACATTCACCGGAGAATATCGAAATTTGCTAGCTATCGGTCTTTTACAGTAAAATATATATAAACTTTGCTTGCTACAGTTTTAATTTTACTAAATCATTGAAATTACTTTCGCTTTTTAATGTTAATACTTACCTTTTATTTCCTTTTACTTTAATGTTACGACGCAGTTTTCAGGATTTACCTTCGATATATTTGTAGTAGGCAATGTAAATAAATGAAGTACTGTATATAACAAATAAATATGTTTTAATCTATAAAACAGATGTTGCATGTAAAGGTGTCGCAACTAATATATGTCACCACTTGAATAATTTACAGACGTTAAAATGATGTGTTTGCTAATAACGTACAGTACAAGAAAAAAATTTTATGTAAATGTTTATAATATATAAATAATATAAATTATAAAATTTTATATTTAAATTTTTATATATTACGTTNGCTCGACATAAATATAATACCTTTGCAAAATGCACGATACAAATATACTAGCTATATGAAACCACCGATAACTAATTGTCAATAAAATCAATAACACAAGTAAACAAGTTATGTAAGTATCATTAAAAATATCAAATTGTTTGCTTATCTGAATTATAAATTGGTGTTTACACTTAGGCTATATAACACCCTAAGTCTATTTTTAACATTAGGAGAAAAAGGTCATGCAAAAGTTGCGAAACATCGCAATTAACAATTGGTTAGGCGTCCGTTTTTATTTATTAATTAAAATATTCTGTTGGAAATGCTCTGAACAATATTTTGTAACGTCTCCACACCCATGTCTTTCAATCGCGTTTTTGCGTTTAACTTATATAAGAGAATGGTTGTCCCGTATCCTATTCTCACGAGAATTTCTGAGGTTTTCCATCGGTTTTGGGTGTAGGAAGTATGCTGGTAAATCCAGAACTTCAATATCGTTATTCTAAAACACTATTGTACTGCGACTAGAATAAACGTTTGCATTATCTATTTATCTGTTGAAATGTGAAAGGCTTGTGCTAATGTTAAAAAAAATGACAGGAGATGATCGGCAAACGTGGATTAATAATCGTTATATTTTTAAAATAACAACATCCAGTGTTCTCAGGTTGTACGAACGAAAATCCCTTTCATGAGCCGTTTATTCTTAACTAAACAAAAGCTAAAGATTATTTTCCTATATTGGTAAATGTCCCCAAACTATTACATTACCTGAATCCCTCGAACCATCACAGTAGTTAGTAACTTTGACTGACAGGCCGGATTGAATGGATATTGTCATGATTTAAGAAAACAACCTCAGTGTCTCTCTAAGCATAACTCCGTGGAGGTAATGTGATGGTTTAGGAGCATTTAGCAGTGCAGGAAAATTAACTTTAGCTTTTGTTTCGTCAAGAGTAAACATCTCAGATTTTTATTCGTCCTATTCCACTCTCAGATTGATAAAAAAATTAAAAGGTTATTTTCAGGACTAATAAATGCTGATAAAGAGCAGCCAAGTAAAACATATATCTAAACTAATAATAAAATATTTGTTATACAAGTATATCGTCATATAAATAAAAATAGAACCGCCGCTTACCAATCACCTTCTGCCAAAATATTGTTATGATGTTAAAAAATTCATTATATAAATTACCTAAAGTATAAAACTATTTTTTTTTTTCAATATATTACTGTATATAGACGTCTACCAGGACATATCGTATTATCAGGACTTTTTGTACTGCTGTTCTGTTTCAGCAAATTGAGGAAAAGTTATTCGGAAAAAACAATCTTTATTGTTCACCTGGTATTTCTCCTGTACACACATTACCAGGTGAACAATAAAGAGTTTTTTCCGAATAAGTTTTCCTCAATTTTCAAAAACAGAACAGCAGTACAAAAAGTCCTGATAATACGATATATTCTAGTAGACATCTATATAATAAATTGTATATAATAAGGACACAAAGGCATATGAATTAATAAAACTATTTTCTTTTCTTTATTGATTTGTACAACATTTAGTTTTTAAGTGGAACTAAAATACTTTTCAACAGCAATAAATTTTTTACCACATGGTGCGGAAAATATTAGTCACGAGTCCAACCAAGATTAGTGCACTGGACTAGTAGAGTAGCGCCATCTTTTGAGCCGGATACTAGGCTTGTTCGATACGATACGATATTATCGATATCGATGTCCGATGTTATCTTAAAATAGAGACTTCTCGTATACACGGTATTACATATCGATGTCGATACAACATCCAGTGTTCTCAGGTTGTAAGAACGAAAATCCCTTTCATATATGTGAAAAATCCTTCTTACTGTACACTTAAAAATCCTCCTCATAACAAAATCGGAAGCTAGTTATTATTAAGGAAAATTCCGAAAATGTAACATGTTCAAGCTGAAAGAGAATATATGCAGACAATATTTTGATATAAATAATGCTATGAATTTATAAAAGGAATAATAATTATAAAATATACAATAAATTTCAGTTGAATTTTTCTTATTGAATATATTCAAGCAATCATGTATGGCTGTTGTTCCCGATAAGGGAAAACATCAACTAGAAAAGGAAAATAATTTTCTGTAGTCTTCTAAGCAACTAATCACTTATTAAAACATTTATTATTATATTACAAATTTCATAAAGCAAAAATTTTCGCAATAATAATTAAATTATTATTATTATTTATTAAATATAAATAAGATGTTGTTGAAAAATAATTCATTTAGTGAATATTTCTTATATTATGTGATTTCTGTGATAAATAATTTTTTTAAATCTGAAAAAGCAATGTTTAATGTCCTAAAAACATCTTTTTAAAAAAAGCATCTAAAATGTAAGCAGATCATGTTTTTTTCATAACTTTTGAGTATGGGTGTGTGTAGTGTTTGGCCAGAAGAACATCCCCTCCAGCCTGGAGTTGGTCAGGGTGATATACTTCTAGCCAATCAAGGACTAGCTTATATCTCGCAATCCTCTTTGATTCCTTCTACAGAAATATAGAATTTAATTTTATAAATGTTGAAATTTAGCAAATCGCTTTGCCTTCTCCTATATTTTTGTCTAACATATTGAGTTGCCAAGTTGAGGCCCCTAATATTGCGAGATCGGGGGCAGTTGCTCCTCCTATCCCCCCTCTGATTGGCACTGGACGAGAGAAAATAGCGACACCAAGCTACCGAAGAATCTAGGAGTTTGCTTATGCTTAATAGATATTTCGAGAGCCGACCACCTCTTATGTGGTCCTATTGAAGGTTTTATTTAAGATATTGAACATTTATAAAGTAATAGCCTATTTTTGAGTTTTAACAGATTGGTCAATCAACTGTTACGTGGCATGTTGAAGTGCGGGCTATCGCGTGACTTTACATTTTGCGGTTACTTTTAATCTATTAATTAATACAAGCCTAATGATTTAAAAATATAATATTTATAAAATAATGTCTCATTTTACTTTATCGGCAGTTATGTATATATAAAACGAAAAAGTATTGGAATCGTGTCAAATTTGACCATCCCAGTTTATTGCAAATATACATATTTTGAGAATTTTTGTCTGTCGGTGAATATCTATGATAGAATGTTTTGTCGTTTTGATCTAAGCTTTTGGTCGATCTGCATAAAATTTTTCATATTTACTCTCTGGAAACCTGAGGAAAATATAGACATAGACATGAAATATTTTCTGATTTGATCTCCTCCACCTTGATAAACATAACGAGTAGACTAAAATAACAAAACTTGTAATATAGTTTTCATTTTAACGTTTATCCTTTTTACTTTCTGACCAGGAAATGCTGAACAATTCTGTTAGTTATTAATAAAAATAAATAATTACAAACTGTAATAAAACTATAAATTTTTAAAATATTCAAAACTTTAACTGAGATAGAATTTGTTTTTTTAATTTCTATAATGCTGCTATATTTTTGAATCAATTCCGATAAAAATTCTTTTTCATTCTTTTTCAAATGTGGTAAAATGCTTTCAGACACTTTCGACTTTTTGCGCCATTTTATCCACTACATCCATTTTATCCATTATTGAAACCAATCACTGTGTCTGTTAGATAGTAACAAATCAACAACTATCGACCTCAGACATATAACGAGTAAACAAACTTCGAATTCAGAAACTCTAGATTAGAGAATACGAAACTGAATAACTCTTCATACTACCTGGGTTGTTATATAACTCAAGTATATTAACTCTCGAAATAATTCGTGTTGGTGAATACTGGGTAAGGAAGTTAAAATATCTTATTATGTTTTGAAGGGAATCATTTAATCTTAGTAAAATCTCAATGTTATTACACACAGGCACTCTACAAGTAGCAATGAGTTGTAAATACAAGCAGCTGTGACTTGTACAGTACATTTGTGCTAATAAGCAACCTCTCTCTCTCCAGGTATTTCGAGATGAATCCTTTTTGAAAGTTGTCATATGCTGTATAAGTTGCATAATTTAAGTTACCTACTTTCTTCCAACAGCAGAAGAGATGATAGAAACATATTGTGTAAATTAAGGTAAGGCCAATGAGTTTTCAAAAAGGATTCGTCTCGACATACAATGGAAAACAGTATTTTTAAACATTCTATCTCACGATGAATCCTAAGCTACATAATTTTTAAAAATATTTTATTAGTAGCCAATATGTTTAGCAGTTTACTTGAATTCTTATCATGATATAATTTTGTATGAAAATGAAATTACGGGTTCTCAAATTATTCTTCAAAGTTACTTTCTGTAATAACAACCTATTCTAATGAATTATAAATCTTTCAGAAGTAAATAAAATAATCTTTTTATTATTATTAACTTTTCTGAAATATCAGTATAAATTGCAATAAAATGTTGTATAATTTCTGGAATTGTGTTAATTATCTAATTCTTTTTTGTTCATAATGCAATGAGTTTGACAAAACTAGACTTTTCAGCACTTTCATTGTTTAGTAAAACGTATTATATGAGCAAATGATAAGAGTACAGTATTGTTTGAATCAGTGTTTCTCAACCTCTAACGAATCTTAGTATCGCCTTCCTTCAACGTAGTATTGTGAAAGATAGAGCAAAAATAAGAGTTATACAATTAAACAATTTTTGCGTATAAAAAAATATATTTTATTATGGATTCCAACGTCACAATACAACACGACGGTATATGAAATTACTGCTATGACAATATTTCCGACCGCGATAACAAAAAGGGCCTGACTTTAAAACTAATCTTATATGCTAACTTAATACTAGTGAAAGAGAAGAATAGAAGTAGAAGGATGAAGGAAGAATACACACGATAGGGACAGAAATACCCGGGATTTTTGTCGGCGTGTTCGAACTATTTGTACTGTTGGGTGGGATGTCACACGATGAACTCCTTTGGATTCGACTCGTCGTTGTCTTCCTCTTTACTTAATATTTCCTTTTCTAAAATCTTTTGTTGCTGTCGTCGGACGAGAACCTTTATCTTAATGTCTTTCCAAGATCTCCGGTCGTTGCTTAAGCGACGCGGAGTGTCCTCTCTCCACTTCCGTACACCTCGCCGTTCTGTCCTCGAATCCCCTGTCTCTTTTCCTCTTTGTCCTAAGGGTCATTCTAACTTCTTTGTTCTTCCGTTTCCCGGAACTGGTCATCCCATCCAAGGGACAGGGATTAAGATAGGAAAGTTCTAGAAGGAAATGGAACAATAGAACAAAGGATTGAAGGAAGAAACGTAACTAACCTTAAATTAATATATACAAAATATAGCGTACAGCTACAGTATCGCCCCCTTCTTTAAAACCGTTACGTAGTATCGCCCCCTTCACTTCAAAATTCCGATGCCCAGGGCCAAGGTTAACGCAAAATTCGTACTGCATTGAATAGACTAGTGACTAGTATAATGTTATTTGTTTATTGTACGATATAACGAATAAAATATCTAATTATTCTTAATATAATGTTTTACTATCTCGCCCAGAAAATTGTTTTTCACCCCCAAAATATAAATTGTTACTAATCGCCCCCTCAACATGAAAAAACGCCACATGGGGGCGATATCGCCCCTGTTGAGAAACTCTGGTTTAAATCAATGAAAGGTGCAACGAGAAGGTGGCTTGAAAGCGAGCGTCATCTTTTCTCAAACCTGAATTTAAACTAAGTTACCTATAGCCAATTTGCTTAGAAACAACTGCGATAATAGTAAAACACTATATTTTTGAAACATTTAAGTAGTTTTGATAAAAAAATTACAAATCATAGAAATCATGTCTTTATTTCTGAAACTTATTTAATATGACATAAGTTTAAAAGCAATCTTCTTTCGAAACACAAGATCCATCTGATGCTCTATAATAGCCTTTTTTACAAAAGCATCCGTAGATGCATTGCAAGGTGCAAAATTTTGGTGGGTTATCGTAATTCTCACATGTTATAGGACATGCAGTTCCACATTCTAAAAGCTGTTCATTTTCTCTGTCGCACCCTGTAAAATAAAAATGTTACTACATAAAATTACAAAATTTTACTCATATTTTCAGTTATGAAATATTCAGTATAGTTATGCAAAGGATTTAGAATAATTCGTTCTAGAATAAGAAGATTTAGAATACTTTCTTAAAAACGTACATATTTTAAAGTTCTGAATTTAGAAAATACTTCACTAATAAGTGGAAATGTTTTAAATGAAGCATATAATTNAAAATACTTCACTAATAAGTGGAAATATTTTAAATTAACCATACAATTTTGAAGTGAAATATCATATGAAAATAAAAAAAATAAACGATGATATTTAAACATTAAAGACAACAAAAAATAATATAATTTGTATCCAAATCCAAGTTATTCCATGTACAAATTATATTCATTATAAACAAATTGTATTTATATTACTATACTTGTATAATAATATAAATAAATTATATTTATTTATACTACATATATAAGTATATTTATATCGTATATAAATTTCTATATCTATGAAAACTATAAAATTAATTTTTGAACCAGCTTTACTGTAATATATTAGCCTATACTTACGAGGCAACTTAAAATCAGCATAAACGACACCAATTATTAAAAAAGTTACAAGAAGAACCTTCATGTTTGATAATTAATCACAAAGATCGACTCGACAGTAACTCTTAATATTCCTTTTATAGATGTAAATGTGATTTCCTTCACCTGTTCACAAAATATCGAAACAGATAATAATAATAGTATTTGATATATTGTGATAAAACCAAGATTAATTATTATGCTATGATAAATTTTTTAATAATTACATAAGTAGTTATTAATATTAATTTTTGGAAAATTAATATATAATTGGTTGTAATATTTAAATATAATAAGCCCTTTTATTTTTTATTGTTACTGTATGCTGTAAACATAAATAATAAAAATTTTATTTTAAACATGTGTATAAATTAACGAAATACACATTAAGGGTAAAGTAACAGCAAAAATATGGCAACGAGTTGTATAACTTTTCCGGCAAACAATACTTGTGTTTAAGAAACACTGACTGGTATGCACATTAGTACGCAGTTAAACTTGTGTATGGATTCATCTGTTATGAGATTCTATTAATTAAAAAATCATTTTTATATTATTAATTATTATTAAAAAGGCAAAAGGCTTAATTTTAATGGTAGAGGTGAGTTTCTAAAAACATTGTAAATGTCGATAATGAGTAAAATATTTATTAAATCTGACCCCATTCAAGATATGACACATGACCCACACTATCTCCTCACCCCCTCGATCTTCAACCATGAAAATGTAATAATATCGAGTTACCGTGCTAACTTTCGTTTCTTAATTTTTAACCTATCATGAGATATTGAACTAAATAGAGGTCAACACTCACACATTTCTTGGCTCTCAGTTTATTTTTTATTTTTTACTTTTTTGGGCTTAGAGGGTCTCCAAAATTTCAAAAATTCCTCAGAATCAAATGTAACACGTTTACTATAATTATACTATAACAGCAGGAAAAGTAAGAAAAATTTGAGACGATTACAATGCTTTCCCGTGTTATGACAGCCAGAAAAAATAACTTAAATGATGCTATTTTTCGTAACTTTTTCACTTTTTAATGTGAAGCAAATATAGTATGTAGCCAAACGTAAACAAATTGAAATAAACCATAAATCACTTTGAAGTCTTCTTTTATGCGGGAGGAGTCCGTGTGAGCAGTACCACTTAGAACGAAATTCCACGCCAATTTATGCTGTCCCACATAGTTGGAGAGAATTACTTAGGAAATCATGTACGTACAATTATAAATTTTTACAAATAACAGAAAAATGTTCAAATGTGCTCATTTTACTTCATTTACTTAACTATGATCATTGTAGCAAATAACATTTTCCTCCGATATTTATAAATATATTGAACAAACTTTTATTATACAGTTTCTAGAAAACTACTCGAGAAAATTATTTGACAAAGCAATCTTTATGCAGGTCCGTCGTAAGGTACAGTACTTACGAGTTACGATAGACCTGCATAAAAATGGCTTTGTCAAATAATTTTCTCAACTTGCAAGTACAGTACACCTAAAACTTTTTTTGCTTTGCTTGGATCTTCTGCAGAATTTTCTATTTTCGTTTCGTATCTAGATAACTTTTTATCAAAGGTAGACTGTAGGAAATTTTTTCCGACTTTTATCCCATTATTTTTGCTTAACAACTAATTTAAAAATCCAGCAACGAGTTGCTAAACTTTCCCGGAAACATTTAAAACTGCGTGTGGCGCCACCTGTTATGACATTTTATTTTAAAAACTTTTTATATTTTTTAATTATTATAAAATGGCCAGAAGGTTAATTTTGAGGATAGGTGTGGTTTTATAAAAAAAATGTAAATGCTAATAACGAGGAAAATCGTCATTAAGTCTGACTCCATTCCATATATGCCCCTTTATCTCCTCACCAATTCGATTTTTAACCAGCAAAATTTAATAGCATCAATCTCTTTAATACACGAACCTCACTGTAAAATTTTATAAATTTTACAAAATGTGAACAAAATCGTGTTCCCCCCACATACAGAAANGATAACAAAAAATAATTTTTAATTGGGTAAAAACTGATAAAGCAAATTGAAAAGTTAAAATAGTAACATTGTAATAATTAACACATTTTTTGCTGCTATGATATCTCATATCTAAAGGTCTAAAGGGATAAGTTAACTATTTAAATAATATTTCAATTAGCAACAAATATGCAATAATAAACCAGTTGTTAAGAAAGAAAATGTTTGTTTTTTCATTTTTTGGTAAATATTATTTTTATTTTTGCTTATGTTATAAGCATTGTTTACTGGAGTTTTTGCTCTTTGTGTTGTTGAGCAGGCTAATAATTCGTAAATAATAATTCGTAATTCGTAATTCGTAAATAAAAATTTATACGTACATTTTATTAAATTATTAAACAATATGTTACAAATAAATTATATAAGATTAATGTTATGTAAACTTCTTCAACAATGCAAAAAGTTTTATAGAAAAAAAATATGAAATTTTTTAAAGTTAATATAGATTAAATATGTTTTTGTTTCATATAATGAAAAATCGATATTTTAAATTATAATACAATGCTTTGATATAAATACAACGAGCTGTTTTGATTTCTTCAGCGAAGGCAAAAACATGTTTATTACAAAAAATTAGTAAGAACTCAAAACATCCGTAAAAAGTTTTTATAAGTTAAATACAATTGTTACGAAATTAATTTAAAAATACTACTTGACCTTGTATTTAATCTGAAATATGTTTAATTATTTATTTTATCATAAAAAAAACAGGTGCAAAGAATACATTCAAAACCTTTATAAGCAATGTGAAACAGTGATGATTACTTTCGCTATTGATACAAGACAATAAGCATGAAAGCTGTTTTCGTAATTTTCGCACTCGTTGTTGCTGTGTCTGCCCAGTTTACAAAGCAGGGTAAGTAGTTTATTCATTTATTAGCTTAAATTGTAACAAATATCCAAATTAGAAATACAATATATATATATATAAAAGAGAGAAATTAGTATTTTATCTAGTTGAATGCATTTATATTAATACATTCTATTCTTTAATAATAAAAATATTTATATTCCATTTTGTGCATTTTAATATGTTAGGATATAAGAAATACAGTAAATCTAAAAATATGTATATTTAATTAAATAGAATGCCAACTGGAGCACGAAGAATTCGTAACATGTGGAACTGCATGCCCAATAACTTGTGCAAATTACAATAACCCACCAACAGTTTGCACCCTTCAATGCATAATTGGATGCTTCTGTGAGAAAGGTTATTATAGAGCATCTGATGGTTCCTGCGTATTGAAGGAAGATTGCTTCTAAGAAAACTCGTTGTTTTTGTAAATATATTTACAAATAAATTGATTTAAGTTCTTTCAATGTGAAGCATTAATTTGTTTTTCTGTTAAACTGACAATTTATTTTTAACCCAAAATTTTCTAAACCATGCAATTAAATTAAGAGACTAATCAACAATAATATAAACCTATATTGTCAATATAACTTGTTGTTAAATATTAAATATGAATATTCGAATTTAGAAAAGTGAAAATGGGCATTGTTAATATCATTTTCGACATACGAGAATCGACCTGTCTGTAAAAATTTTTCGATAGTCTGACACATACATCTCTTATTGCCTATTAAAATAATTGTGTATTTATTTTTTTTGAAATATAAAGTTATTCTTTGTAATTTACATCTCAGTAATTTACATCAAAGTTATTCTTTGTAATTTACATCTCCACTTAATAAAGATACAATGTGAAAACAACCTATTACTAATAATTAGGCTCTATAGATGGTCGACATCTATTGAGCTTCGTAGAGCCTCCACTTTCTTCGGCACGAGGGATTAGCGGTTCCTCCATCTTGTTCAAAAAATTGTTTGGTTGCTTGGCCAATAACGTTACGATAACGACAAATGTTGATTCTTGGCTAACTGTCGAACGAAGAACGACTAAGACGAAAGACTAGATTAGTAGAAAGACTAGTATGAACGTTTTACAGACAAAGACAAATGATGAAAACATCAGTTTTTGTCGTTGTTGTTGGCGTGTGAACGTCTTATATTGGAGTAAATAATATTTCAATTAGCAACAAATATGCAATAATAATAATAATAAATATGCAATAATAATAGTTAAGAAAGAAAATGTTTGTTTTTTCATTTTTTGGTAAATATTATTTTTATTTTTGCTTATGTTATAAGCATTGTTTACTGGAGTTTTTGCTCTTTGTGTTGTTGAGCAGGCTAATAATTCGTAAATAATAATTCGTAATTCGTAATTCGTAAATAAAAATTTATACGTACATTTTATTAAATTATTAAACAATATGTTACAAATAAATTATATAAGATTAATGTTATGTAAACTTCTTCAACAATGCAAAAAGTTTTATAGAAAAAAAATATGAAATTTTTTAAAGTTAATATAGATTAAATATGTTTTTGTTTCATATAATGAAAAATCGATATTTTAAATTATAATACAATGCTTTGATATAAATACAACGAGCTGTTTTGATTTCTTCAGCGAAGGCAAAAACATGTTTATTACAAAAAATTAGTAAGAACTCAAAACATCCGTAAAAAGTTTTTATAAGTTAAATACAATTGTTACGAAATTAATTTAAAAATACTACTTGACCTTGTATTTAATCTGAAATATGTTTAATTATTTATTTTATCATAAAAAAANAGTTGGCTGGATTAAGTCTGCTCGAACAGAGCAAAGAGTCCTGTACCGCTGGTGCACACACTTGAAGACGGGAGGAAACCTGTTGTGGCATAGTTCATTGCGATGTAGATGGTTTGTCGTTGTCGGTTGTGTGAGAGTTGCGCTGAGGGCAGAGCGCTGCCGTTGATGTGAGAAACTTTTTGAGACTATTGTAGATATCCTTGTTTTCAAGCAGAGTTTCAGGAGAACAAGGCCAGTTGAAGCCTGCGTACAGAACACATCCGATGAGATTGTCTCTTTGGTGATCGAAGAGGCTGCAGTCCAAGAGATAATGATTACTGTGACAGACACATTAAGATATCCGTTTATTACGTTAGGATGACACCATGTGTATCGATTACGTCGTGGAGAATCGACGAACTCAATTCTCATAAGCGGGGTTTAGTTTTTTCTGTGGGAAAGAGCATGTTCATTAGAGGAAGAAGACAGAGGACCAACTTTTTCTATTAAAACTTAATTTAGCTACGTATTCCGGTTTACATTTCGAGTTTATAGCGAGGTTGAGGCCAAAGTTTTCATCTCTAAAACGTGAACGTCGAACGTCAAACGTCGAGCGCCGCTATCTTGTAAGCGGCGCTCGACGTTTGACGTTCGACGTTCACGTTTTAGAGATGAAACCTTCGACCGCAACCTCGCTAATGACTAGCACAATTTATGAGGTAGCGATTACTAATGGATGCAGAGAAAGCGAGATAGAGATTAAGAAACCAGTGAATCCAGTTTAATAGAGAGGTTGCAGCCGACGTTTTCAGCGCGAAAACGTGTACGTCGAACGTTCTGCGCCACCTTCCTGTGAGTATAGGAGTTCTACAATGGTGTGTGACAGTCAGTGGAATCATGCTCGACATTCCAAACATCATTGTCAAACTTCTATACTCACAGGAAAGCGGCGCTGAACGTCCGATGTACACGTTTTCGCGTTGAAAACGTCGGCCGCAACCTCTCTAATAACTGTGTTTATTAAAGACCTAAAGAGTCATTTCCGACTCGTCTGGGTTTTTCTGTGTATGGATGTTAGAGTCTGTGGGCGTGTGCGTTTGGTGAACACGATTTTATTCACTCTCTTTGAAGCTTAATAACTTCTGTGCTTTTGTCGAAAATTTCTAAAATTTTACAGTGAGGTTCGTGTATTAGGGAGATTGATGCTAATAAATTTTGGTGGTTAAAGGTCGAGGGAGATAGAGCGGTATGTGTATCATATCTCAAGTAAGGTCGAACTTTACGATTTAACTCGTCATTAGCATTTACAATTTTTTTCCAATAAAACCCTCCAATAATTATCCTCAAAATTAAGCTTTTTGCCATTTTAAAATAATTAAAAAATATAAAAAGTTTTTAAAATAAAATATCATAACAGATGGCGTCATATACAATTTTAAATGTTGCTGGGAAAGTTAACTCGTTGCCGGTTTATTATAATGTGTATCCCATTGTTTTAATAGATTTTTAACGCACTGCGAATATAAATTAAATTAAATTTTTAAGACGATATTTATTGAATTTCATCAATAATTGGGCTACAATTTGAAAAAATTATAGACCTATAAATTCACACTGTCGTCCGTCCGTCCGTTCATCTCTTTCTCCTTAATCTTGAGCATGGAGTTAGATAGATGAAAGACAAGGCCAGACTTGGAAATCATAGAGACAGGAGGCCTTGATTAACTGTAAATAAACTTCCGATGCAAACCGGAAATTATACGTTATTTCAATTCAAAAGTTTCTCCTGATAGGTGTTAGATACATGACCGGCACGGCTCTAATGTTAAAAGACAAGTATTATGTACAGGAGCAATCCTCTAATTTGAGTACTAATTTGAGACGTAATTAAGGAGTACTAATGCGAAATGGAGAGCGTATATTTTAAGATAAATAAATTAAAAATATGATTAAAAATGCAGCCCGGTATTGTGACGGTGTCACAATAAATAATTACTCGTTTTTTTTTTTTAAGTTCCAACGAAAAGTCACAGTTTCACAATATTTAGTTATTGAATTAACAAAAATTTTAAACAATTATTTATTGTAATTTTTTCTGTTACAGAAATAATAATAAGAATTTAAAAAGGAACAGAAAATAATAAACAATGTACTGAATCAAATCAAGTTTGCTAATACAGTAACACGTATTTATTGGCAAAAATTGACAAAATATTTAACAGTCTTTAGGTAGAATGCATTTTTTATCTTTAGATATTACATAACCTTTTTTACAGGCACATCCAATGACACATTGTTTAGTACACCTTCGACGGACTTTATAGTTATCACAGGTATTTGGACAGGCAGTACCGCATTCATTAAATTCTTCATTTTCACCAGTGCACTCTTCGTCATCTGCAAGAAAATCCTCTGAATTTTTGTGTACTTTAAAATAAATATACTTTTTGAAAAGTTGTACAAAAATTTAATTAAACAGAATTAAAAAGTCTTACATTACAGTGACTTTTTGATCATTTTTTAATTTTAACAATTATAAGATAAGTAATTTTTATTACATTTTTATAAAAATATACCCATAACTTACCCCTTTCACGATCCTCGCTTATAATGTTGTTAGTAAATATAATTATAATTATGAAAAATATTAGTATAAATTTCATAATCATCGTTGATTTTTCAATAATTGAAACGTAATTTATAGAAAATTTGATTTGTTTATATTTAATGCGTTTTAAGTTTATTTCTTTCTTATCTGTTATAGTTATATATTAATATTTCAATGTCTTTATCCGGTTGTCCTAAATAATATAAAATGAAAATATTATTAAAATATTTATATACAGTACTTATTCTAATTAAAATAAATATATAATTTAACATTAATTTTACGTTATTTATTATTTTTACTTTTATAAATGATAATTTAATTAAATAGAATTCAAAAATATGTAAATACTTGAAATAAGAGATTATTTAGTAAAGATATTAAGAAAAAATTGCGTAAATAAAATGAATACAATGAAATATTGTTACAATGATTGTTGAAATGATTTATTGAAGATACAGATCTACACTATATAATTCAAAGTATTTTCTATTTAAAAAATTAAGTATGCTTGATATGTTCAATAGATTTATATTAAACATCTATCTAGAAAACAGAGAACATTTTACAGTATAAAGTTATAAAAAGAATGTAACAAAAACTTACCTTTAACAGAATTGTAAATTAATTACTCTGGTAAATCTTTATATCATTTAATATGTAAATTTCTTTGATTTTTATGCTAGCGAAATTAAAAATAAATGGGTATAATGTGATATGGTGCGCTTAACATTAATATCAAATATATATTCTGCGATATGGCGAATACAAAATATTTATCTAGTAATTTAGTTTATGTTGCATTTCAAGGTTTCATGTTGTAAACAATCGAGTTCTTAATGAGGTCAATTGTTTGCTTCAAAATATGTTCGTTAGACTAATTTATTTTAATTAAATATTTTCTTCTCTTGTTGTAGATAGTGTTTATAGAAAGTGATTAAATATGTAAATGGAAAAGATAGGCAAATATTATTTAGTAAACTAACTAACTTTTATATATATTATTAAAACGAAAAAATGTTTAATTTAAAATATAATTTTAAAAACTTTTAAATATTTTTATGGAATTCTATTTTTATTATTTTGATTTATTAAAATATATAAATTCTGTATTTTGAAACATTTTTACAAATACTTTAAAAGTATGTCAACTTGCAATATCCAATTACAAAATATCAATAGTATGCAGTTTATTGGTATTGTAAATTCAATAAAAGAATTTTTAAAAGCGGAAAACTGTATGGTGTTTAATTTAAAAATGATGCAATAATAAAATAAAGATAAACAATACTGTATATATATTTTATATTCAATAGAATAGCTCAAATAAAAGATGTAACGTGCAGTACAATTTAACCCGGGCCTCAGACATATAAGATTCCAAAATTTAGCACATAAAAATCAGGATATTAAAAAGTGCTACAGATTAGTCTTTTCGATAAGAGATTAGAAATGTTTCGGCTTGTTTGATCGATATCATTCATAAATTTCTATGTTTTTCGGTAGAAATAGAGTTCTCGTTTGATTGGCTTGAGTTATCTCTCTCTTAAGTTCTGAATATGTTTAACCGAATTTATATTCACAATAAATTATTTAAAACTTTTTGCTGACATTAATTTGAGATCCGTTCTAATTTTATTGTATGTTTTTACGTAACAATATTTAAATAATTGCTAATAAGCGAGATTTATAATTTGTAGTGTTGTATAACATTACAGTTATAAATATTTATCATATTCGCTACGTCAATATAATTGTAATAGAACTTCGTTATATTAGCATACGCTAATATAACGAAGTTCTATTGTAATTACTAAATCGTATCTTATATCATTGAAAGATTTTTCTTCAAATTAAATTCATATGAATTGATTTTTTAATTTTATAATTAATTAAAATTGTTTTCAGACTTGATAGATTCGATTAAATTAATTTTTGAATGACATCAACATATTGAGCTTGGAACGTTTCCTGTTAATTTTCTACAGCGCATTTAAACATTTACTAATTTAGCATTTTATATAAGTACTGAAGTAAATAGTAAAGTGAAATTTTGTTACATAAGCTACACAACTTACATCTTTGAATATATTATTGAAATTTTCTCTATCAAAATTTCAATAGACTGAAAAATTCTGGAAACAGAATTTCATCTTAGTGTGAGATCCAATTTGATTCGAACCAAGGAAATTTTTTATGAATACTTCGGAACCTAGTTTTATAGGCTAGATAGTTCTTATCTAGCTTATATTTGCATTTTTTTTCTATCCTGTATTAGCTTATTACTTGAAACACAGGGTAACTCATATTTATGTTGAATTTTATATTTAACTATCGCTGACAACAGACAAAACTTCCGAAACAACGTAAAAGATTTGTGTGAAAAATTTTACCTAAAATTCAACTTATGAGCCAGCATTTCTAGAAACAGTCTGCGACAGTTAGGACTGTTTTCCGTAACGTTTCAGATGAATTGAAGCCGTCATTTCTCACGAATGACGGCTTCTAGTGTATCCATATCACGAGGGGTTTCGCTGATAAACATTCTCATTGAGAAATCGCCAGCAAAAAACAAAAATTCACGAATTTCCTTATTTTAAACTCGAATTACTTTAATGATAATTTAGCATTAAACGGAACTGATAAATTTGTGCTTATGTGATGTATCTGTCACTCTAAAAGAATTAACTTCAATTATCGTTATCATATAAAGTGCTAAGCAGAATATGAGTTGAATTCAGTAGAGTGTTGAAAATGGAGTAGGGGACTAGACTAATCCCCTAAATTCCTTGAAGTACCGTCTAAATATTATTTTAATGCATTTGTATTTGAAACTTTTCATTTGAAAAATATGTATTTTTTCGTGTATTTTCTCCATTTGGTCTCTCCTCCTTTAAGCTGCGTTGAACTCTTCCACGAGTCAACCTGAACATCCTTCAGTATTTCTTTATTCGACTCGTCGACAGGACTAGATTGCAAATACAGGCATCCAGCCGTTCTGTAATAAGAGATTTATTTTTGTTATAATGCAATGTTGTTTTCAATAAGAGACTTATTGAAAACAACATTGCATTGGTGATATTAGTATTTTTTTTATAAAACACTAAAAAGTTTTCATCTAAAGTATGAATCTACTTAAAAGACGGTATAGGTGATTAGAAAGATTTGAGTTGAAAGGGTACTCGTTAGGAAAAGCATGTCCCTTGCAGCGAAATATAACGCAGTTTGAATCTGTGAATGACGCAGCTGATCTAGGTGAATCGTCACAGTAGAGTAAAGATAATCAAATTTCCGTGCTGTATTCTGGATCGCTTCCTCGAAACGTCGTATGAAGCCTAAAATTTCCAAGAAAAAATATCCAGCAAGGAGTTGTTTAACTTTCCCGGAAATATTTAAAACTGTGTATAACGCTATCCAAAATTTAGCACATATAATACTTTATTTTAATTTTTTTATTCTTAATTATTATAAAATGACAAAAATCTTAATTTTGAGAGTAAGGATGGGTTTTTAAAAAAATTGTAAATTCTAATTACGAGTAAAATTGTCATTACGTTCGACATACTCGATGTACGACATACGACCTCTCTCCATCTCCCTACCCGGTCGACGTTTAACCACCAAAATTTAACAGCATCAATCACCCTAATGAACAAACTTTCATGCAAAATTTTAAAAATTTTCGAGAAAAAGCACAGGCGTTATTAAGCTTCAAAGAGGGTGAACAAAATCGTGCTCCCAACACACACTAAGATCCATACATACTGAAAAACCCCGAATTTTGTATTTCTCGGCGTTTCAAGGTTTCCCGAATCCAAAAATGTAAAAATCTTAGGGGTCTTTTTTGACCGATCGTCATGTTTTTTCTCTGTTATATATAAGAGCGCCGGGAAAGTAAAATTAATTTGCCAATAATAAATGAGTAAAATAAGTTTTTCTGGGTTAATAACTAATAATTATTGTAATATATGAAAAATGGGTTTTTTTCACATCTGGTCCCTTTTGAAAATTGTCATTACACGCCGCTGATTGAATTGTGTAGAAGTAATATGAACTATCTTAATTGAAACTAAATATTGTTATTAAAACAAGATGAAAATCTTAAAGCCATCTATATGATTAACTTTCTTCCATTCACGCTTAGCTTTAATCAAGAAAACATGATTTATAAAAAGTCCACTAAATTAAAGAAACTGTATATTTTCATTTTAATGTTTATTCGTTTCATAAAGCAATTTCTTTTCCATGCTTTTATTAGTTTTTAAAATCATAGAAATGAAAAATAGTTAAAGCAAATGATTTTTATTTTATTGAAGTTATTAAGCTACAAAATAATTTCTGTAAATACATGCAAATTAATACAGAGTTTTAGATTTATTTCATAAACGTAAATACAGTATATCTAGTAAAAATTTTGTGAGAAAAATTTAAAATATCGATAACTTATTTTTGAAAACGAAAATTGTTGATGATTAACAGTTATTAACATTTAGTTTATTTCTTTCCTTCTTTATTAGTATTTTGCCTTCCTCTTCTATATTTCTTATTTCTTCTGTTTAATCTTCGGACAGTTTCTTCTGCGTCATCAGTTTCCCCAACACTTGAAGATTCGACGGAAGAAATACCTCCTCCACAACGTTTGACTCGACGATGATCCACATTTTGAATAGACTCTAATGTTTCTATAAAAAGAAATATATTGAAATTTTCGTTATTTTCCTCATTAAATTTACAAATTAAAACACTGTTAATTTTAAGTCATAGTATTAAATACGAAGTGTACGGATCGAGACTGATATTTTAAATTGCTGCCAAAATTCACTATGTAAACATAAACACGTTTGCATAAAAAAACTGTATTAGTTTTCCCTGAATTAATTAAGGGACGCGGAGTAATTAGTTGTTATTCTGTAGTTGCTACTTTCAAAATGGCTTCGGTTCGAGAGAAAGAAGTTTACTGTGGTATTAATCTGAGACAAATTCCGTTGTACAAGTGCAACGAAAGTTTATTGGTAGTTGGAAAGGATTTCCTATCACTAAACATCATCAAAGCATGAAAGAAACAATTCCTGTACACGGAAACTGTGTTGAAAGTTTGCAATGATAGGAAACCCGATATCGGAAGAGACTATGGAGACTTTGCAACGAATCTCACGAAACTCCATTCATCGGGTAGCTAGGCAATTCGGAATTCTCCGCTCAAATATTACACTTGTCGGAGAACCTAGGCAAGAAATTGAGTATCGTTTAGATATTCTTCGTGCAATGGAAGGAGCATTTGTATCGATTTTATAATTTTGTATAAAAAGAAGTAAAAGTAGAATTGTACAGATATTTTCAATAAAATTTGGCGAGTTTGTCTTCAAATTGCATTAACTTACTTTTATTGTAGTATCTAATTTTACTTATAGCATTAAAATTGAGTCAATTTCAATTAGGACTAGCTCTATCAACGTTTTATCTGAGATATAAATGGTCGGCCGTTTACACCACAGCTAAGGGTTATGCCCGGAGCCTACGTTTCTAGTCGACCCGGGGTTGAATCCACGCGAGTGTATTTAATTGGCTAACATAGCGTTTCTAATTTACTCCATTCTATAGTCATAAACGCTACCGCTTTAACCAAATATCTCTGCTGCGAAACGTCGCTTGCCACTGCCATTCCGAATTTGCAAGAAGAATCAAACGTAAGTTTCGCATTATCCGATAACCGTTCACCGTAGGCTAGGCCTTTTATTACTTCTGCCAGCTTTCTAGTCTGGCAAAATTGCCAATACTATAGACTTTGACGGTTTTTATATGTAACGTTTTAGGAGGAAATATCATATGAGTCGACGGCATTGAGTTCCTCTCTACGCTTTAGCATTCCCTAGAAATAAATGATGCAATGAGATTAACTGTTTAGAAGGATATGCATTCGACTATCATTATATTTTCAGCGCTTGCTCATTACAAATAATGTTATATCATATATCTACGTACCTTGATAACTTATAACTAATGCAAATATGGAGAACAAAATGAAAATTACTTCAAATCTCATCTTTTAGTAGAAATGTTTTCTTGCTGTTTTGTATCGCTAATTTTTTCCTTGTTCTCTGTATGGAAGAACTGTTATGCGAGTTTCGTCTCAGCTTTAGATTTTTATATTCGGTTGTTCATTGTGTTTTCAATTGTATATACAATTATATTATAAGTTACAATATATATAATAATAAATTTCTTACACAAGTTTTTTTCATCGTAATTTAATTATTCATCAAACAGTATTCTTATATTTTTTTTTACGAGGTTATGAAGTATAATATAGACGTTTCTATAATATACTCAGCTGGTTTAACAATTTAAATAATTTGTATTCAGCTGAAGAATTTTACCTTGATATCTGCATAAATAGAGGAAAATTACCAGGTAAATTGCAAGTGACTTTAATAATTATTAAAAAAAATTTTTTTAACTTAAATTATTAAGCATAATAATAGTGCAAACGATCTCCATAAAAATATATATATATATATATAAACCATTTTAAAGTAACGCTTTTAATCAGATAAATGTACTAAAATGTAAAAAATAAATTTTCTTCAGCTTTCTCAGTATTTTTGGTCATTGAATATTTCTAAACAGAAGCGCCCTCGCTTTTTTGGTCTCATAATACCAAGAATCTGTGAAAGCTGAAGAAAATTTATTTTTTACTTTTTAGTACATTTATCTGAATAAAAAGCGCTATTTTACAATGTATTTTATATTTTTTTTATTTTCTACTTTTTAGTTATAGGCTACTATATGTAACACTGAGTTATCGAAATTCTTCTTAGTTTAGCATTTAATTTTATGTATATTGTTCTCTGTGAGATTGGTTTCGATTCAAAAAAAGCTTTAAGTCGTATAAATTTGATGTAGTGAGTGAATAGTCCTCTCATATTTCAACTAGATCGGATATTGGGAAGTAGATGAATTGCAACTTTTTACCTGAACAGACGGACAGACAGAGTAAGTTAATAAAAGCTTTAAAAAAAAAAATAATAATGGTAATGCATCTGCACACTAAGCAGAAGTTACGGGTTTCATTCCGACTCTGGGGTACTCCTCTATAATTTTTTTTAATTATTTAATTATTAAAATAAATTTCATAAAATTTAATAAAAAAATAAACAAAGATTGATTTATTTTAAGCGTAAGTAGTTTAAGCGTTAAGTTTAAGCGTTTAAGCGTAGGCTTTAATGCGTTATAGCCTATATTGACTGCTACAATTATGTTTTTTACAAAATGGTCATTACATTTAGTTTGGATGGGGGAATGGGAAATTATGTTGCAATCCTTACTACTGATAATAAATTATAGAGTCTTTCTGAGCTGTGGTTCAAATCACACTATTCGGAATTCGTAAATAAATTCAGATTATTACACTATTTTTTATTTTATTTTATTTATTTTTTGACCCTTTGCGACCACAGGACTGATGAAACCGAATCCGAATTCATTATAGTTCGAACCGTCACGATTTATCATGAGTTTAATCCAGTCCACAGAAGAGACTGCCGGGTGATGACAGACAGAACCCAACATATGAGACAGAGCACTCATGAAAGATTCCTGTATTTGATCTCTTCCGGATGCGATCGGGAGTCTCTTAGAGCGGTAGGCTGACATCTTACAGAAATCAATACAGAATGAAAAAATTAAGTATGAAGATTTTGTCTTGTTAATTATAGTTATTATGAAATAACACTTTGTTCGCAATATTGCCTTTTTCCACTGCATTTACATATTTAATATTAATTTTAAATTTCTTTGTTTGTTTTATATTTTCAATGCACGTTGGTATTAACTTATGAAATTGTTGTTTATTACAAACTCAAAAACTGAAACGTACAGTACATGTGATACATCGAAAAAGTAGATGTAACGCTTTTAATCAGATAAATGTACTAAAATGTAAAAAATAAATTTTCTTCAGCTTTCTCAGTATTTTTGGTCATTGAATATTTCTAAACAGAAGCGCCCTCGCTTTTTTGGTCTCATAATACCAAAAAATTACATCGGAGCAAAGTGACTTTACTCACTTTGCTCCGATGGCTGCACGAACACCACTACGCTATCTGTCATCTGACCTTTGTGATTCGTATGTACAATACAATACAATAGAAAGGTTAAAGGGCCGCACTCATAGATATAGCCCAAATAAAGATGAAACGAAAGGAAGATGTGAAGTTGAAGGGGTGAGAGGGAAGAGGAACATAAAGTGAGATAGTAAATGTAATTCGTATGTAGAGTTTAACACTAACTTTTAACTTCAAATATCTCGTGTATTCTGAAATTTCAGATAAAAGTAGTTACCTGAAATTAGTATAACTTTCCTTATTAGCCCACAAAGTAGTGTTGCTAACTTCTTTCTAATGAACCGAACACGTTAATAATATGGCCAGGTTTTGTTTTCATTGGTCGAACCAGATACATTAATTATGAAATTGAAAAGAATGGGAGGATTATTGATAGTTTTAAAAAACTACAAATAATTTATAGGCCTATATACCATAATTTATTTCTTAAATAAGTAAATAATAATTATTATCCAAGGAATGATACAGTGAATGAGTATGACAAAGAAAAGTTTTCGTTTTTTCCAAAATTACATTTTTTTATATTAAATATGGTATGATATTAACAGTAATTGAATTTATACTTCTTCGACATACAATTAAAAGTTGTTTAGCCGTTTCATCATTTTTAACAAAATCTGCAAAGTTTGCACATTACACCTGGAGATTAAAATAAATTAAAAGTTTAGTTTTAATCATTTCTGTTTGTAATCGATTTTTTTTTATCATTTCATATGTGTTTCAAATCACAGAACACTGGTACTTAGTAGCAGGTATTTTTGGTCGTTGACCAACGGAGTGGCTGCATGAAGTTTTCCGGTTTCTATTCATGTTTCTAAAGCTTAAATAGACGCCACTTTTCCATAAAAAGTCTCCCGGAAAGTATATACTCTTTCGCCAATCGCCCACGTGTTGTGTTGCCTCACTCCGTGAAACCATAAACCATGTGTGTTTCCCCCAGCTGAATATTAATCTACATAGGCATTGCTTGAGAGAAGGGAAAAATATGTTACACAATTTTTATATAATAAACTTGGACTTTGGTTACAGCCGAAAAATCACTTTTCACAATCATTGATTACAGAGTGAGAGATATTCGAACTTCAACACTGGTCACTAACTATAATCCCCATTTACACAATTCAGAGAACAGGTCATCTCTATAATAATAAACTCCCAATTTATTAGCTCCAGTCGTCTCCACAATAATCAACTCAATATAATTTCGTAAATTAATTTAAATTATTGATAGATGAGAGCTAAGGCTATCGTCAAACTATTGATCTAAATATTGCAGAATTGCATAAACATCATCGGTTCGAATATATTTTCTTTCTATACGTTCTAAAGTTGTTAACAATTTAATGTCAATTAAGTACAGATAAAACAGGTAATGCAAAAATACGCAATACAATTGAAAAGTTTAATAATATTCCGTTTATTTTTTCATTTAGAATTACATTATTAATACATGGTTACCAAGTTGTTTTGCTGACAGTTACTTGCAACGTCTTCAGCCAAAATCAACCGTAAACGTTTCAAATTATAGATGTAATTAAACATTAGTATATAAAATAAAGCAGAACTAGTAATCATTATATCATGGAAGTAGCAGAATAAATGACTTAGGCTATAAAAAGAAAATTTGTAAATCAAAATATATTAGATGATATATTAAAATGATTCCACTTAAAATAATTTTATATTTACTTAATCTTGTAAATAATATTAATAGCAACTGATGTAACTTTTTGAACTTGTATGTCTGTAATTAATTTGCACAGATTCTTGTCATTTTATTGCTCTTTTATTATCACTTTTAGTATTTTTTAAACATAGATTCTTCTAGAAATATACCCGATTAAATTATCAATTAACAATAATTATACTGTATTTTTAACTAGCTGTTACTCGCGGCTTTGCCCGCGAGGATTTTGCAAGCAAACCCCATTTATATTTAGTATTTCAACAACCATAGTAGGGAAAATACGGACAAAATGACATATACGTACAAAATGACATAGGCAACATAATTCGAATTTGTCGGTCTCAAGCGCACAACTGACTATGACACCACGTTATCCGAGCGGCTTTTACTAACCTGTCAAAATGTGAACGCACTCCTCTCATTCGCCCGAGTGTCATGGCCGACGACAAGAAATGATACGTTACGAGTTTTTTTCCTCGCAACAAGTTTTTTGTATAGATGGTAAGTTTTTCACTATTTTATCTATTTGTGTAGCATTTATTTCAACCCTCAAGAATTTGTTGTTGCACTTAAATAACTTTTTCCATTAAAAATAACATCTTGTATTTATTTTATAATTTTGTTTTTTTATAACGTTATATGGACAAAACGACATACATAGGCAACGGACATAATGACATACCTGTCATTTAGTCCATAAGAGCTTAGTCAAGGAACTTAGCTTAACCTCTTAACGTTTTATTAATTATAAAAAATGGCTTTCAAAAAAAGTCTTTCATTATTGTTTAAAAGAAATTTTAGTATAAAACTTTATTTCCTTTCTTACATATTATTTACAAACTTATTAT
>NW_019385353.1:93718-102417 GCF_000671375.1 Centruroides sculpturatus
AATTGTTTCCGTTGGGCTCACGCTTCTTGCGCTGACGTTTCTAAAAGAGCCAAGCGTTTCATTTGTAAACTTTGTCAGTAATTTTATAGTTTTTACGTGTATGTCATTTTGTCCTTACGTAATGTGTCATTTTGTCCATAGTATATGTCATTTTGTCCATAGTGGATGATCTCGATTAAACTAACAATATTTTTTTCCTATTATTTTAATATTGTAAATGTTTAGTATATTTCATAGGTAAAAAACCAAAGATGATTGGTGTAGAATATGACAGTGCGGTGATTTACCAATAAAGAGTTATGAACCTAAAATAAAATCGTATGTCATTTTGTCCGTATTTTCCCTAATTGTTATGTAACACCTACCGCTGAGAATGATGAGAATTGCCGAGAATCAAACGAACTGTTTTCAATTTGATCAATTTTCTGGAACGTTTACAATCGTTCTATAATCGAACCAATATACAATAACAAATTCGAATTTAAAACTGTTCGAACATTTTTAAAATTGAAATAGATAAAAATATTTATAACAATGTCTGAAATATTATCAATTTAATACATCTAATTACTCAATGAAAATTAAATGTAGTTGAAAACGAAAAATCGCATCTAAAATAGTACAGTAGAAGCCGTTCTTCCGGTTAAGCCTTAATCCACTCCCTCTCCTCCCCGCGGGGGAATTTCGGAAAATCCCTTCTTAGTGCGCGTTTTCATGACGTACCCTAACTGTGTACCAAATTTCACCCCTTTAGGTTCAGCGGTTTGCTCTGGGCGATGATGAATCAGTCAGTCAGGACAAGTAATTTTATATATTTAGATATACGTTAAAGCAGAGTTTTCATATTTTGATTAATAAAAAAATGTTCATATTTTCAACATATATTTCTGAATAAGTTTTTTATTTGATAATACATTTACATTAAATTATCATTATTAATAGTTTTATTTATCAAACCTCAAATTTGTTTAAAACAAATTTTAAAAAAAAGATTTAATATAATTTCAGGGATATTGCTTTTAAACTAAGATAAAATTTAATTGTCATAAAAAGCAGTTTATTACTTCACTTCTTTAATAAACTGTCCTTGATAAATGGTAAAAGTATCTATAATATTAATTTAATTTTTTCTGGAAATATTTAAATTTACTTTAAAGATACGATTTCTCTATAAAAAATTATGTCAATTTAAATAAATGTCTAAATGTACGATTTTTATTTTTTAATTAAAACGTATAATTAATCATTCATTATATTTAAATATTATATTTTTAATTCTTAGCAATTGAAATTATTAAATATTATTATTGTTCTTAATTAACGTGATATGAACAACTTTAAAGATGATATAAATTTCTTTAAATAAATTTAAAAACTAATGTAATTATTAATATAAAACAGCAAATTCTCTTTTTTATTTACTTTTTTAGAAAATCATTGAGTCGTCATACATCTAAGTTCGTTTCCTAGAAATTACTTTTAAACTATATAACACCATACTAGAATGAAAAAAGTATTAAACACGATTTTTCATACAATTGTATACAAAATTTATACTAATCATAAAAATTTCCGGTCGTAACGAGATTTCTATTAATTTCATCGTTTTTTTTCGTCTTATAGATGAAATTTTTAATTTATTTCATTTATTTAGTTTATTAATTTTTATTTGAAATTTAAAGCAAGTTTTTAAACGATCAGAATAATTCTGTTTTTTAATAATTTTTCAAAAGAACTCTACAAGGAAAATTCACAGAATTTTAATGATTGTTGTCACAACTTCCATTGAAAGGAAAGGTGAGAAAGCTGTATAAATAATGGAATTCTTGGAATAATACAGATAATAATGTTTTTAATACAGTTTTAGAAAATTATTCAACATTGTTAATAAATTTATATTAAATAAAATATTATGTTTAAAACTCTTATGGGTCGAAATCATGACGCAATCAAATATGCCAACACAATCGAAAGCCTCATATCGTAATTGTTTCTACAAATTTTTAACCCGATAAAATTTTGAAAGAAAATTTTTATTAATAAATTTTTACAGAACTCGAGGGATTCTTATTAACGGTTCAATACAAATAGTTCAAGCAAAAAAGGGCACAAATAAATTTAACTCAACAAATGTTTAATGTTCCATTTAACAGTTTGTTCTCTGTCAAACAAATACTCTGTAAAGTTTGCTTAACAATAATAACTATTATTTATACAGATATATAGATATTAAATATTATATTAATAGATAACACGTTATTGCCCAATAGACTATTTTTTACAATAAAGTTTATGATTAATGAAACTGTGAACAGTTATAATCACATATAAAACATTCACACTATAGAGTTTATTCCATATCTAAAAGATATAGAAAAAAAATATTTTAAAATACCCAGAAAAAAATAGATAAATAATCAGTCAATCTAATAAAATAAATATAAATTATATTAAGGTAAATGGATTGTGGAAAAATATCGTGAAAAATGAATGCGTTTAATGTAAGTTACTTTCTTTCTTAGACTAATGTAATATGGTACAACAACCCATAAAAAACGTTAAGCGAGTAAAAGAGTGTGGCTAAATATTGTTATCATGTGATATTTGTTTGCCAAAAAATATTTTTAAAAATTATATTAAAATAAGTATTTTGTAATTATTTTAGTGATATCTTTAAGATATAACAAGTTGCTAAAATTAAGATGGCAAGCTTAATTAAGATGACACTCTTATAAATATGAAACAAAAATTAATTAAAAATTTAAAAAATACTTTTGTTTTCGTTAAAGTTATAACTCGTATATTTATACGAATATTAAGGAAACAGTTTGAGTTAATAAAACAAAGAATTGTTTTAAATTAATGGCGTTGATTGACTACATGAAACACAAAGATTTAGGGTGAAAACTTATATGATGTAAAATTCAGTAAAAAATTACTTAAAAATTTAAAAACAACACTTTCATTGTTAACATTTCTCCCGCGGGGAAGTACTTCGCACTTTACCTGGGTAAACCGCGATGTTTTATTTTATTTTTTGCTTTACTCAAGGCTGCCGGGTAAAATGTGTTATCGTACATCATCATTTATCTTCATTCTTGGCATTACCTATACATATACATATGTAAGCAAGAATGCCATTTTAATAATTTTAAATCACATCATTAAATTCCACGAGTAAAGTTACGTCTATCAGATCTTTTTTGGATATTTAGACAGTTCTCCTTTCATCTGTATAGTGGACAAACAAACACATAGAAAATATATAAATATATATATATATATTATATATATGCATACAATAAAAAATTTATAGATGGATCAGTTGATTGTTTATAGATATACAATTATATTATAAGTTACAATATATATAATAATGTATTAATAAATTTTCATTTAATTTAACTTAAGCGTACTTAAACACAAATTCTTGAATGCCATTTATATTATGCGAATGTCAATTAACGTGGTATTTATTAATTAATGTGATTTAAATAACAACTTCATCGGTGATTCGTTGCATAACACAGGACGAGATCTCGGCGCCACTGACTTCTGAACCAGTAGTCTTATCGTTGATTAGTCAGATAGTTGAGTTTCTTTAACACAGGAAATATAAGGAGTTGATCATCGGTGGCCGGCTCTTTGCTGATTAGTTTGTTCGACAACTGGAGCAAATATGCGTTTAAAGTTTTGTTTATAAACCGAATTGTTCGAAAAGCGAGGCGTTCGAAACCCAAAGTTTCACTATATCAAAACCACAGTGAATATAAAGATGTTCAGAATTAATTTCAACCGTGTGATAACCGCTTGTTTACACGCATTAAAAATAATTTATTGTTTAAATGTTATTAATCAATAAATCTAATACTCTTTTAAATATTTTTGTTAAAGTTTTTCATCTTTAACGTTACAAGTGGCATTGTTAACTTATTGATTCACTCGCCCCGATGCCGGTATTTGTTTATAGTCAAGTGTTTAATTTCATTATTTATTTCATATTTTATTTATTTCATTATTTATTTCTATTTATTTCTATTTATTTCATTATTTGTTTAGAAACAGTCGTATAGTCGTATAATCGTATACTCTTAGCAAAAATCAAATTTTATTGTCTTGTTATTATGAAAATTTATAAAACAAGACTGTCTAAAACTATGAAAAAAATATCGAACTATTCCAAGAATGTAATTATGTGTACATAATAAATAATAATTTAAAACATAGTTAATTAAAAAATTTAGCAACGAGTTGCGTAACTTTCCCGACTTTTATGCGATTTTATTTAAAAAATAACATTTGTATTATTAATCAAAATAAATAACTAAANATATCGCTAAATGCATTAAAAAGCAGTTTTGCTATCTGTTTATCAACGTCTGAAATATTAGCAGTGCCGGCCCGAGACAAGTCTTAGGATGGAGCGAGATCCTATTATGGCGCCCCTTGGTTCCCCCTAATTTATACCCTTTAATTTTCTTTACCACTAAGGCGCCCCCTAGGACTTAGCGCCTGTAGCGGCTGCTCCGTTCGCCCTATGGTAGGGCCAGCCGGCCCTACCATAGGGCGAACGGAGCAGCCGCTACAGGCGCTGTCCTAGTGGCGCCTCAGTGGTAAAGAAAATTAAAGGAAAAAATATTTTTTTCATTTTTCGATATTTTAATTGCAAGCGTGTGGCCAGTATGTGAATGGTCTTATCTGTTGAGACGCGCGTGGGTCGAGGGCGTGGGCGGGGTTCCATTCCCGGGCGCCATAATAGGATCTCGCTCCATCCTAAAATTTGCCTCGGGCCGGCACTGTTAATGTCCTTTATATAAAAGCAATCGTGCCAATTTTCGTTTCTTTATCTTCACCCATCCTGAGATATCAACGAAATAGACGCCAACACATACAGACACAAATATAAATATCCACGGAATTTATTTGCCTTTTTTTTTACGGTTTTGGATTCAGGAGGTCTCAAAAAGTGGAGATTTCCAAAATCTCGAAAAGCCAAATTTGACAGGATTCCATTACTTTCTCTTGTTATGTGTATATAACAGCCGAAGAAGTAAAAATTGTTTTATTATTTATATTTTAAATTTTATTACAGTGATACGTGTAAAAATTATACGGTATTTTAATACACACGCTTTATGAACATTTTATAAATTTGTTTATTACAAATTTAAAGAAATTTTAACAAATAGATTTCAAAAGTTCAATGAACGTTTGGACATTTATTGATTGGAACGCAGGCACCACTGGTAGGATGACGAGCCAAATTTCTCTTGCAGACACAGAAATCATTATCTGCGCGATTGCATTCATATACACTCCCACCTAATGTTAATCCTGTACATTTATTTTCACAATCGTATCTCTTTGTTATTTCTCCTTCAAACCGACACAGGTTTACTTTATCTACAAATATATGACATCAATGTCTTAAAACTCTAATATATATATATATATATATCTTATATACAGTCAAACCCCGTTAATACGCTATCGGTTTAGGCGAAGTCGATGTTAATGCAAAGCAGATTTTCAGTCTCGTTGATGCGAATAGGCAATTCGATGTTATTGAGTTCGGTTTATGCAAAATAACGGCTAATATGTAATATAAAACTTGTCGTGGAACCACGAATTCAATAACAATTATATTACGTCGTTTAGTACAAAGTACAGTGCTTCAGGTTTCCTCGAATCAAAGTGGAAAAACACACGTCAAGATCAGGAACGCGTTTTTCTACTTTAACGTTGACCACAACACTTACGTTAACGTTGTCGTCATTGATAATCCATTCATTGGACATATGCCACACCACCGACGTTCACTTCAAATCGCAAAATAACTTTCTCTTATAGTCGGCACTTTGATTTATATTTGTATTGTATCTGTGATAATGCCAAACGATTTATGAAGGCAGTTGACATTGCAAACTGAAAATCTTTTTGTTTTCTCTTTCTTCCTTCTGTTTATTTTATTATTAAGTTATGGCAACACAACACTTGGGCGATCTGCCGTTTGACTTTTGACATTGGATGGTGTAACCGTTGATTTTATATTAAGCAAACTTTATATAATCTGATATGAAGTTATCTTATATAAACTTTACATAAAACATAAACCTCGGTAATATCAATTACAAAATTTTACATCCCTTCAACTTTGCATTAACGGAGTTTAATTGCATATAAAACGGAGATTTATAGTATATTTAATTATTAAAGGGGTTCATGGAAGAAAGGGGCAAGTGACATTTCAAAAACAGTTCTTTTTTCATTTTGAAAAAGTCAACAGGAGATACAATTATTAATGCTTCCGGAAAATTCTAGAAACATTAACTATTGTTTAATAAATATTACTGTATTTCTTCGTTTGCATTAATAGTTTTTCAGAATAAGTACAAAACTGTATCCTTTAATTTCTCAGAAACTTGATTTTGCTGGTTACCTCCTTCTTCCACAAACCCTTTCAATTAATCTGAATAAATACAAAAGAAACTCACTTTTTGGGCATTCTTTCTTGAGGATACACTCTCCAGTTGAATTTCTAACATATCCGTTTTTGCAGAAACATCCTTTATTACATGAAGCTAAGCACGGTTTTAAAACACGATAATTGTCGCAAGTGGCTTGGCATGGTGAACCACATTTTAAATATTCTTCATTTGGTAAACTGCAAATTTCTTTATTTTGAATAGAAAATCGCTTTTCCAATTGAGATTCTAAATCATTTCCTGGAATAAATTAATAGTTAGAATATACTTTTTAAAATTTTTTATTAAAAATTCATTACCTTTCTTGCATTGATCTATTGGAACACAATGATTTTTCGAGTTTCTAACAAATCCTTTGTTACAGACGCAACCGGGTTTACATAATTGAATACATGGACGAACTTTCCCGTAATTATCACATGTTTCTGGACAAAAACTTCCGCATTCGTCATAGAATTCATTTTCTAGGCATTTTACATAATGCGAATTCCAAAACTGGAATCTAAAATCTAAAAGAAAAGAAGCGGAATTTACACAATTTTTTGAAAGAATACATAAATAAATTATTTACCGTCAGCTGAAAGAACCGCAAGTGGAAGCACTAAAATAATGCAGATTACTTCCAGTACAGAATTCATGTTGAATAAGAATATGCTAAACTCGAACTAGACTTATATTATATAGTGTCCGCAATTCAAATAGAAAAGGTTATTGGCATTAAAAATGAACAAATTTCATCCTTTGTTACACAAGATTTTACAGGATATCCTAAAAGTTTTAGTTATTTTGATCCACACATTAAGCAACAAACTAATATAATATATTTTCGTATTAATTTTTTATGAAAAATATTTTTATACAGTACGTAGTGTATAAAAAATATTTTTTTTTAATTGACAAATATTTTTAAAATGTTAATTTATACTGTATATCGATCTGGGTAAACTAAAAATTATAAATGTACAATAAACCTGTGTTTAACAAACACTTCCGAGACCGAAAACAAATGTCCGTTGCAGAGATTCTGTAAAAAGTACTTTTAAATGTAGTCTAAACTATTTTTTATTTATGAAAAATGTTTATATTTATATAATCATGCAAAAAATAGTAATATGACATATAAAGTAAGTGATAAGTTATTAAAAGAAGGTCAGAATTATTATTTTTTGTTTTAAATTTAGTAATTTTTTACAATTGTTTGTAGCAATTCGCTTCTCACTATCCATAATTAAATCTTGTAATATGCTTTGTACTATCTGCGTCTTTTCTATAAACTCAAAACTGTTTGAATTTATAACTCTACATTTGTCTATCTGAGAATTCAATGACATCGTCATATCATTCCCTTTCTTGAATCTTAGAAAGTGACTGAAAGATTGTTTTTGTATCTTGGCTTTTAGCACTCAGTTGGGATGTCAGAATCGGTCTACGTAATGGTTTGCAGTGATAATAAATTACAGTACAGTATAATAAATCTTGCTGAATTCGTGAGACTGTTGTCTCCATACCATTCACAATAGCTGCCACAAAATTACAAGCGTTCTAATTAAATTGCTAAAGGAAAATTCGGTTTTAAAGAAAGAACTCTCCAAGCACTTGAAATCAATGAAATGACTTGGAAGACACCAACTTGTTTTGTCAGCGTTTTGAGCAATGTTTCACGATGTATATTGTAATTGACTGTACAGTACATTTTCAACTGTGTGCTTAATAACTGCTTGTACTTGAGTTTAAAATTCTGAATTACTCTGTGGTTCAAAGTTTGATAGAATGAAATGATATTCAGCGGTAGAAATACAGTCTCGGCATTCTCGAGCTGGATGTCTGGATGTAATGCAGCATTGTCAAGAAACAAAACCTATTCTGTCATCATCTAAGCCAGGGGTGTCCAATCCGCGGCCCAAGGCAAGTTCCAATGCGGCCCAATAAACGCGTAAACAAAACCGACAAATTGTTTTATTTTATTTATTTATTTATTTCAACGAAATGAACTCAAAAAAGAAGTTTCACAACCATAAACCATAAACTATTCAAAACCATAAACTATCATACATATTTTATTTTTGAGTGAAAAGGAAATATTTTCAAATACTTGGAGATGTGTGAATGACGAAGGAATACTAAATAAAGCTGAAGTTGTGACTCAAAGGATTAAAGACCCAAATTTGAGAAAAGGAGAGAAAGGCCAAAAGATAAAAAGTAGTGAGGAAGGTT
>NW_019385353.1:102982-149935 GCF_000671375.1 Centruroides sculpturatus
TTGGAGATAATACATCTTTTACATAATTTGTAATAATTGCTGTAGATAATTTGCCAGATGAGCTAGCTGTAACAGTTACGTTTGGGGCATTGAACAGCGATGTTTGAACTCTAGGTCCAAAAGTTCCGTGAGCCTCTTGTAAGCAAATAAATACATTATCTACAACTTGTCCGTTAGCATTAATTAAATATTGAACGGTGTAGGAATGCGTAACTTTATTACTTGGAGAATGTGCAAATCCAATAGTATGTTTTTCTCCTTTATATGAAAGTGTCCTCGGTGAAATCATTTCGTACGAAAAACCACACTGATCCGTATTGAATATGAAGTTTCGCGAATAAGATGGCAATAAATTTTTTACTGTTGTTTGAAATCGCGCAGCTTTTACTAAAATATCCTTTTCGTTCACTATTTCTGTTTTATTTACAAGTTTTGTAATCTTTCGAGATGCTAATCTATATTCTTTTTTAAATTTTGCAACCCAGGAATCACTAGCTGTAAATTTAATTGAACTATTCAGTTGAAGAAATTTCTGTAATGCCCATATTTTTAATTGATTACCTTTAACAATTTTATAGCTGTCTCGAGCTTCGTCAAACATTTGTTTAGTATGTTCTTTAATGATTTTTAACGTTTCAATTCTATGCTTTCTAGATTTAAATTGTTTTTCCCATTTATATAAATCACTAAAACGTTTTAATTCTTTAGCTCCTTTCCGCTGTAATGTATGTAATTTCCATTTTGGGTGTTTCTTATGTAAGTTAAGAATTTCTTCTTTTCGTTTTCTTGAGATTATATTTTTATCGCATTTTTCATCATCTGAATATCCTGATTCACAGTCAGTGTCTGCGTTATCAATTTCTTTTTCTTGAAGCAGACATGTTATTTTATTATCTGAAATAGGCCTATCTATAAACAAATTATTATTTTCCCTCTGACAAAACTCTTCGTCATCTCTACTTATATAGCTACTTAAAATATCGCTAAATGCATTAAAAAGCAGTTTTGCTATCTGTTTATCAACGTCTGAAATATTAGCAGTGCCGGCCCGAGACAAGTCTTAGGATGGAGCGAGATCCTATTATGGCGCCCCTTGGTTCCCCCTAATTTATACCCTTTAATTTTCTTTACCACTAAGGCGCCCCCTAGGACTTAGCGCCTGTAGCGGCTGCTCCGTTCGCCCTATGGTAGGGCCAGCCGGCCCTACCATAGGGCGAACGGAGCAGCCGCTACAGGCGCTGTCCTAGTGGCGCCTCAGTGGTAAAGAAAATTAAAGGAAAAAATATTTTTTTCATTTTTCGATATTTTAATTGCAAGCGTGTGGCCAGTATGTGAATGGTCTTATCTGTTGAGACGCGCGTGGGTCGAGGGCGTGGGCGGGGTTCCATTCCCGGGCGCCATAATAGGATCTCGCTCCATCCTAAAATTTGCCTCGGGCCGGCACTGTTAATGTCCTTTATATAAAAGCAATCGTGCCAATTTTCGTTTCTTTATCTTCACCCATCCTGAGATATCAACGAAATAGACGCCAACACATACAGACACAAATATAAATATCCACGGAATTTATTTGCCTTTTTTTTTACGGTTTTGGATTCAGGAGGTCTCAAAAAGTGGAGATTTCCAAAATCTCGAAAAGCCAAATTTGACAGGATTCCATTACTTTCTCTTGTTATGTGTATATAACAGCCGAAGAAGTAAAAATTGTTTTATTATTTATATTTTAAATTTTATTACAGTGATACGTGTAAAAATTATACGGTATTTTAATACACACGCTTTATGAACATTTTATAAATTTGTTTATTACAAATTTAAAGAAATTTTAACAAATAGATTTCAAAAGTTCAATGAACGTTTGGACATTTATTGATTGGAACGCAGGCACCACTGGTAGGATGACGAGCCAAATTTCTCTTGCAGACACAGAAATCATTATCTGCGCGATTGCATTCATATACACTCCCACCTAATGTTAATCCTGTACATTTATTTTCACAATCGTATCTCTTTGTTATTTCTCCTTCAAACCGACACAGGTTTACTTTATCTACAAATATATGACATCAATGTCTTAAAACTCTAATATATATATATATATATATCTTATATACAGTCAAACCCCGTTAATACGCTATCGGTTTAGGCGAAGTCGATGTTAATGCAAAGCAGATTTTCAGTCTCGTTGATGCGAATAGGCAATTCGATGTTATTGAGTTCGGTTTATGCAAAATAACGGCTAATATGTAATATAAAACTTGTCGTGGAACCACGAATTCAATAACAATTATATTACGTCGTTTAGTACAAAGTACAGTGCTTCAGGTTTCCTCGAATCAAAGTGGAAAAACACACGTCAAGATCAGGAACGCGTTTTTCTACTTTAACGTTGACCACAACACTTACGTTAACGTTGTCGTCATTGATAATCCATTCATTGGACATATGCCACACCACCGACGTTCACTTCAAATCGCAAAATAACTTTCTCTTATAGTCGGCACTTTGATTTATATTTGTATTGTATCTGTGATAATGCCAAACGATTTATGAAGGCAGTTGACATTGCAAACTGAAAATCTTTTTGTTTTCTCTTTCTTCCTTCTGTTTATTTTATTATTAAGTTATGGCAACACAACACTTGGGCGATCTGCCGTTTGACTTTTGACATTGGATGGTGTAACCGTTGATTTTATATTAAGCAAACTTTATATAATCTGATATGAAGTTATCTTATATAAACTTTACATAAAACATAAACCTCGGTAATATCAATTACAAAATTTTACATCCCTTCAACTTTGCATTAACGGAGTTTAATTGCATATAAAACGGAGATTTATAGTATATTTAATTATTAAAGGGGTTCATGGAAGAAAGGGGCAAGTGACATTTCAAAAACAGTTCTTTTTTCATTTTGAAAAAGTCAACAGGAGATACAATTATTAATGCTTCCGGAAAATTCTAGAAACATTAACTATTGTTTAATAAATATTACTGTATTTCTTCGTTTGCATTAATAGTTTTTCAGAATAAGTACAAAACTGTATCCTTTAATTTCTCAGAAACTTGATTTTGCTGGTTACCTCCTTCTTCCACAAACCCTTTCAATTAATCTGAATAAATACAAAAGAAACTCACTTTTTGGGCATTCTTTCTTGAGGATACACTCTCCAGTTGAATTTCTAACATATCCGTTTTTGCAGAAACATCCTTTATTACATGAAGCTAAGCACGGTTTTAAAACACGATAATTGTCGCAAGTGGCTTGGCATGGTGAACCACATTTTAAATATTCTTCATTTGGTAAACTGCAAATTTCTTTATTTTGAATAGAAAATCGCTTTTCCAATTGAGATTCTAAATCATTTCCTGGAATAAATTAATAGTTAGAATATACTTTTTAAAATTTTTTATTAAAAATTCATTACCTTTCTTGCATTGATCTATTGGAACACAATGATTTTTCGAGTTTCTAACAAATCCTTTGTTACAGACGCAACCGGGTTTACATAATTGAATACATGGACGAACTTTCCCGTAATTATCACATGTTTCTGGACAAAAACTTCCGCATTCGTCATAGAATTCATTTTCTAGGCATTTTACATAATGCGAATTCCAAAACTGGAATCTAAAATCTAAAAGAAAAGAAGCGGAATTTACACAATTTTTTGAAAGAATACATAAATAAATTATTTACCGTCAGCTGAAAGAACCGCAAGTGGAAGCACTAAAATAATGCAGATTACTTCCAGTACAGAATTCATGTTGAATAAGAATATGCTAAACTCGAACTAGACTTATATTATATAGTGTCCGCAATTCAAATAGAAAAGGTTATTGGCATTAAAAATGAACAAATTTCATCCTTTGTTACACAAGATTTTACAGGATATCCTAAAAGTTTTAGTTATTTTGATCCACACATTAAGCAACAAACTAATATAATATATTTTCGTATTAATTTTTTATGAAAAATATTTTTATACAGTACGTAGTGTATAAAAAATATTTTTTTTAATTGATAAATATTTTTAAAATTTCATATTATAAGAATTGTTTTAGTTATGCATTTAATCTTATCGTCTTCATATATTTAATTATTTTATTCATGTTAGATACATTATTAAGCAATTTTTAGTATTTTTTCCTAAATAACGAAAATGTATTTATTTATCAATAGCTGCCTATATAGCGCTATACTTTCTGGCAAGAGTTATAGCGCACAAACATGATTTAAATCAGAAATATGAGGCCTCATTCCTCTGCATAAGTCATAAAAATATACTTTCAACTTACAATTGCTAATTATTATAAACCAATTTTAAAATTTATAAAATTTAAGTATCACAGAGAACAAGTTTTGAATGATTTTATTATTATTATTAGCATCAAGCTAAAGAAAGTTATTTAAAAATTAATTATATGAAACAGATGACATAATATAAATGTGTTTAGTGATATGTAAAGTTTAGATTCAGGTTAGAATATTTTCATATTTTTCATAGATTTTAATATTATAATTGGTCAAATATCCAATATTTTAAGATAAAACTAGAAGAAAGGTCCCTTTGTTGCTCAATAGTTGTGTGTCATAGAGATAATGTTTCCTCTTGATAAGTTTCTTTTTGATCAGGATATTCCGTTACTATCAGAGGAAGTAAAAAATGTAATGAAAATTTAATAAATTTCATTATATTTTCATTATAAATTAAAATATGTATATTTGTATTCTTTATATTTATCTTTGAATANAATGGTGTTTCGTCGTTTTTTATTAATTAGAGACGTGTTCTTCTCTATTACGGTACAGATTAAAAATAGATAAGGATAGAGGAATGGATAATCGTTAACTTTTTATACAGTACTTTCTAGTTCAATATAATTTTTAAAATACCCAAACAACGATAGAGACAGTCGCGTTTATCCGTAAATTATATTATGAGCGTGACATCCTACTCTGAATCGGATCTTATCCGTTGCTGAACGGCGAATGATAAGATCCGATTCATACTACCAGGACCTTCACTTTCCGGTCACTCTCCACTTCACTCATGATTCTATCAAATTTTTATGTTATGTCCAATGTATGTGTTTTACCCTTAGTATAAAAACATACAGTACATGGTACGTTCTTATTTTTGGCTAATAATTATAAATTAACTAGAGACTATTAAAAATTTTATCACATCTCTTTTGTTATATTCCTCTTAAAAAAACCAAGACCTTAATCAACTCCTAAAAATATCTAAAATTGCAATGCATTTTGGATGGAAATAATTAGCCAAAAATAAGAATAGTATACATACGTTTTCATTATAATTATTATAAAAGTTATAAGTACAGTACATTGTACGTATTTACAATGTACTCAATTGATAAAGATTTGACGAGACAGTGAGCGGTTCGGCAGTATGGATCAGGCCTAAATGTAACTGTTTCTATCGTCTATTGCATTTATTTGCAACTTTGATTCGAACTTATATTAGTATGGATCATACCTTTTTACTCAAATAATAGATTAGATCAATTGAATTTGATTAACCCCACTTTCACCGACATTTAGGCCTACCATCACATCATTAGAATTTCATGTTTCACAATACTCTCACCGATTCTCGGACAAAGCTACCTATTCAGAAGCAAAATCTAATGCAAATCAAGTACGATCTACACTCGTGTTCAAAAAATAAGCACAATTGTCTAATTCATATTGCGAAAAATAAAACAAAATAAATAACAGAAAATATATATGAACGTTTCCAGACAATAAAATAAAAGATGCGATCGGACGTTTTATTAGAAAGCACAAATTCAGGTAAAATATGCAGTCTCCATAAATATAACAGCTAGAAACAGACATTCAGTGATGTAGACTAGACTGTCATATCCAGGTTTAGAGATGGATTTTAAAGAACAACAGTTGTTGCATATCAACCAGAAAATGAACGTCTGAGACTTACCTCCCCTCAGAGCTACAGAACTACTATTTGATGTTAACAGTTTGTTTGGTTATGGCAACGCAACACTTGGGCGATCTGCCTAGAGTAATGCCTTCTGGGAGGTCTTTTTAAAGGAAACTGGCCCCTCTTAGGCGTTACACACGTGGAGAAAACCCAAAAACTCCACGTGGCCAGTCCGTCCTAGCGAGGCGCGAACCTACGACCGAACGCCTAGTGTTCAGAGTATGAAGACCTCTTGGGCACGATGTTAACAGCGAGTTGAACAGAAGAATGTTTAGTAGCAGATCTATAGAACTAAATGCGTTTATCGATGTTACAGTTTCACGAAAAACTGTATACAGGAACCAAATTAGTACAAGAATATTCAATCATAGTTAACTGCTACATAAAAATCATAAAAAATTACCACTATAACCCTTTACCAGCAAAGAAATTTACCGATATATTTAAAGCAAAAATTTACGGTTATTTTAAACCACACAATCAAAAATCGAATACAACTGAATAGTACGTATAAAATGACAAAATGAAGAACAATGACAATCAAGCTTAAGAACTAGAGGGGCTGGCCTTAGTGTTGTAACGAATAGTATATTCGGCCTCAGGCCGAATATCGAATATTCGGCCAGGAGCGTGGCCGAATAGCCGAATATTCGGCCAAACTATTCGGCTTGATTAACGCACGTACGAAAATTGGCGCGCAAACCGCATTATGGCAAGGATCCCGCTCTCTATTGGCCCGCTGTCACTACGCTTCGCCAATCGCGTTAATTCTTGGCAGTTATAGCGGACAGACAAGAGTGTCATGGAAGTATGCAATAAATGATGATATCAAATGTGGATAACAATGAAATGACCTACACGTGTAAATAACGGAAAAAGAACAGAGAAGGANTTTCTAATTAAATTAATTGAATAATTATAAATTCCATCATACTATATATATTTATAATGAAAAACAAAAGAAATTGCTGTTAATGCAATTCTTTCTGACTATTTTCTTCTCTAACGTTATATTACCAGAAAGAATAATGTTGACTATTGGTTCCTTAATAAATGTATTAATAATTTTTTTTATCTGTTCTATAAGCGCAATGTAGCGTAATAACGATCACTTGGCACTTGGCACTTCTTTATTTCAATTTTCATATTTTTATTTTTTTAATTGTAATTTGTTATTGAGTAATTGGATTAATATTAACCTCTGGATAGAAAAACATTTCGAATTTTAATAACAAAGAATTTAAATATATTGACAGAAGTTAAAATAACAGAAAATAATATAAAACAAACAAATTATACAGTGAAGGCCTAAAGTTTAGGACCGACAATTAAATTTTAAATAATCTATAATTAAAAAATTAAAACTTCTAAATAAAATATAACAAATGAAAATAAAATCTACAATAGTTGATTACGTCTGCATAAACACATGATGTATTTGCATGCAATATATTCAGCACATCATTTACAGTACTTTGTCATTAATTCTCTGGAGTGCTAGTAAAAAGTTTAAGACTGAATATGAAGTGCACTTTATATAAGTATGAATAAAAATATACATTAATGAACATATCAATCAAAAATGGATTTGTAATTTTTTCAAAAATATGGAAAAAGAAAAATTTAAATTAAAAAAAAACAGCGATAAAGATGCTTAAAGGTACCAAAAAATTTAGAAAATAGTGAATTGCAGCAAAACTTTATGTGTACAATAAATGCAACTGTTTAATGAAACTGGTGGGTTTACAAGTCGTCCAAAGTCGAAACGGCCACGAAAAACTGAAGAGCATATTGACGACTGCAGCGAATGAAAAAAAAAGTCAAAATCTCACATCAAAAGAACCTGCAATTAAAAATGGCTAATGTAATATGCCCACCATTAATCGGCGCACTATTAGACGAAGATAAAACTAATTCCAATTATTTGGGAGAATTTCCAGAAAAAAGCTATTTGTCTCTGTAAAAAATAGAAAACCCATTTGCATGAGCCCTTACAAATGCCAATATGGAGTGTTGATCAGCGGAGAAATGTTTCATGGTCCAACGATACTAAAATATATCTATTTGGTAGTGATGGAAAAAAGTATATTCGACGCAGAAAAGGAGAATATTTTCCTACTTGTCTGCGGCATATGGTGAGGATTGGAGGTGGCAGCATCATAGTGTTGAGATGCTTCTTGTGACTTGAAATTGGCCCTAACCATCAAATAAATGGAAAACGTGATTTCCCTATGCTGACGATATTTACCTAATAGCATAGAATTTTCCACATGATAATAATCCCAAACACACCAGTAAATTGGCTAAAAAGTGATTTCAAAATAACTATACAGTATTAAACTACTTTAATGGCTTGCACAATCACCGGACTTAAACCGCATCGAAAGGTTACGCAGTGTTGTGAAAACTTCAGTTCACAAACAAAAATTCAAAATAAAAATAAATTGCTTAAGCATGTTCAAGGTTGGTCCTTCATTACAAAGGAACTTTGTAAACGTTCAGTTGATTTTATGCCAAGAAGACGCATAGTCATCATAAAAAATTTTGGTTACTCCACAAAATACTTTGCTCGAAATTTGTTCTGGTCCTATACTTTTGCCCAGAATAAAAATGTATTTAGTTTGAACTGAGGTAATTTACATTAATTTGTTGATACTTGTCATATACATAGTTTATACAAATGTTACTATAAATTTAACAATATAATATCACATTAATTGCATTCATTTTTCTGTTAAGGGCATTGATATGAAAAAAATGCATGGCGGCCCTAAACGCTTGGCCACACTGTATATTTAAACTTTTTAAATATAAAATACACATTAAAATTGGTCAAGCCTAGAATTGTTTGACTTACTTTAGATTATATTCACTAGATGGCAGAATATTGGAATTTTTTTTTTTTTAGAAAACAACAAAAATAGGATCTCGCTCCATCCTAAAATTTGCCTCGGGCCGGCACTGTTAATGTCCTTTATATAAAAGCAATCGTGCCAATTTTCGTTTCTTTATCTTCACCCATCCTGAGATATCAACGAAATAGACGCCAACACATACAGACACAAATATAAATATCCACGGAATTTATTTGCCTTTTTTTTTACGGTTTTGGATTCAGGAGGTCTCAAAAAGTGGAGATTTCCAAAATCTCGAAAAGCCAAATTTGACAGGATTCCATTACTTTCTCTTGTTATGTGTATATAACAGCCGAAGAAGTAAAAATTGTTTTATTATTTATATTTTAAATTTTATTACAGTGATACGTGTAAAAATTATACGGTATTTTAATACACACGCTTTATGAACATTTTATAAATTTGTTTATTACAAATTTAAAGAAATTTTAACAAATAGATTTCAAAAGTTCAATGAACGTTTGGACATTTATTGATTGGAACGCAGGCACCACTGGTAGGATGACGAGCCAAATTTCTCTTGCAGACACAGAAATCATTATCTGCGCGATTGCATTCATATACACTCCCACCTAATGTTAATCCTGTACATTTATTTTCACAATCGTATCTCTTTGTTATTTCTCCTTCAAACCGACACAGGTTTACTTTATCTACAAATATATGACATCAATGTCTTAAAACTCTAATATATATATATATATATATCTTATATACAGTCAAACCCCGTTAATACGCTATCGGTTTAGGCGAAGTCGATGTTAATGCAAAGCAGATTTTCAGTCTCGTTGATGCGAATAGGCAATTCGATGTTATTGAGTTCGGTTTATGCAAAATAACGGCTAATATGTAATATAAAACTTGTCGTGGAACCACGAATTCAATAACAATTATATTACGTCGTTTAGTACAAAGTACAGTGCTTCAGGTTTCCTCGAATCAAAGTGGAAAAACACACGTCAAGATCAGGAACGCGTTTTTCTACTTTAACGTTGACCACAACACTTACGTTAACGTTGTCGTCATTGATAATCCATTCATTGGACATATGCCACACCACCGACGTTCACTTCAAATCGCAAAATAACTTTCTCTTATAGTCGGCACTTTGATTTATATTTGTATTGTATCTGTGATAATGCCAAACGATTTATGAAGGCAGTTGACATTGCAAACTGAAAATCTTTTTGTTTTCTCTTTCTTCCTTCTGTTTATTTTATTATTAAGTTATGGCAACACAACACTTGGGCGATCTGCCGTTTGACTTTTGACATTGGATGGTGTAACCGTTGATTTTATATTAAGCAAACTTTATATAATCTGATATGAAGTTATCTTATATAAACTTTACATAAAACATAAACCTCGGTAATATCAATTACAAAATTTTACATCCCTTCAACTTTGCATTAACGGAGTTTAATTGCATATAAAACGGAGATTTATAGTATATTTAATTATTAAAGGGGTTCATGGAAGAAAGGGGCAAGTGACATTTCAAAAACAGTTCTTTTTTCATTTTGAAAAAGTCAACAGGAGATACAATTATTAATGCTTCCGGAAAATTCTAGAAACATTAACTATTGTTTAATAAATATTACTGTATTTCTTCGTTTGCATTAATAGTTTTTCAGAATAAGTACAAAACTGTATCCTTTAATTTCTCAGAAACTTGATTTTGCTGGTTACCTCCTTCTTCCACAAACCCTTTCAATTAATCTGAATAAATACAAAAGAAACTCACTTTTTGGGCATTCTTTCTTGAGGATACACTCTCCAGTTGAATTTCTAACATATCCGTTTTTGCAGAAACATCCTTTATTACATGAAGCTAAGCACGGTTTTAAAACACGATAATTGTCGCAAGTGGCTTGGCATGGTGAACCACATTTTAAATATTCTTCATTTGGTAAACTGCAAATTTCTTTATTTTGAATAGAAAATCGCTTTTCCAATTGAGATTCTAAATCATTTCCTGGAATANTTTTGGACAGAAATTTCCACATTTATTATACATTTCACTTTCACGACATTCTCTATCAGGTTCATTCCATATACTCCAATCAAAAGCTAAACTAAAAACATTTCACGTTTATATTCATCTTTTTTAAAAATAAGCATCTAAAAAATTATGCCAATACTTATCAATTGAAAGAACTATTAATAGAAATATTAAAGTAATAAAAATTACTCGTGACACGCATTTCATAATGAGTTTTACTTTCCTGGCTGTTATAACATAACACGGGTTACATTTCCTGCTGTTATTACATAATATTGTAATCGTGTTCATTTAGCCCTCCGGGGTTTGGAATTTGATGTTTTGACAACTCTGAACCCAAAAAATTTATAAAATTAATACCCAGAGAGTGTGTGTGTGTATTGATTCTATTTCGTTTAATATTTCAGGATGGGTGAAGGAAAATTTACATATTAATTTATCAGAAATTAGAAATTTTTACATCCTTATAAATGCAATAAGTATTTATATATTTTAATTTCGTGTTTGTATTTTAGTTTTATTTTAAATACATAATTTTTAATAATTATTTGAGTGATGAAGTTTATATGCTGATTAATATACATGTCGGTAAACAAGTAAAAACTGCACATGATTTTTTAAAGTTGGTTTTATTCGTATATGGCAACGCAACACGAGCGATCTGCCGAGAGGGAATGCATCCCGGAAGGTCTTTTATCGGAAAATGCGACCTATTTAGGTGTTACTAACGTGAAGAAAATTCTGAAAACTCCGTGGCCAGTCCATTGACAAGAATGTAAAATCCAAAATCGTGTTCAGTGATTTTTAGCACTTGGCCACAGATGGGAGATATTTTAAATGTTTTACCTAAAGTGGACATTTTTAAAATATCCAGTTATTAAATTTATAGGAAATAGACAAAAGAACACTTTACCAATCATTGTCAAGGCTTTCTACGTATTTCAAAATAAAACTTACCACATTCATTCAACCGTCATATAGACATATCAAAAAACAATTGTTCTTGTTTTTAATTTTAAACGTCATGTATAATAGAATTATATGCTGTCATTTCAAGTGATATGTAAAATTTATTAATAAATTTTATTCAAAAGTTAATATAGTGTCCATTTAATAATTATTTTTTAAAAAATAAGTCTTTGATTAAAGATTTACTTTATTGATGATTTTTAATAAATTGAAAATGTTTATATTATAACTTATTATGAAAATAATTATTTGGAAGATTAACAAAGCTATTTTTCACAACCAATATTTTTAATTTTTGGAAGTTGCCACAATATTTATTAACAAATTTTAATCAGAACATTAAAAGGAATAATCATGTATAGTTACACTTATATAAGTAAGGTTTTTCTTCTGCTTACTGGTCAGAGAAAAGAGCAGCGATCTTTTATCTGGTCAGCTCCAACCTGTTTTTTGATCCTTTGCTGGTCACCCTCGCAATTCCTCAAGCATAAAAAGTGAAAAGTCAGGCAAAGAAGTGAAACCCTTCAAGTAGAACTGACAGTTTAAAATATAAAAATAACGAAAAGTTAAAGAAGACAAACTGATTCACATTTCACACATATATTTTATATTTCATTTATTTCAAATTCATTCATTTTATATTTCAAATGTAAGCATTTCTTTTTTCTATAAAGTTTATTCTATACTTTTCTTAGTTTATTTTAATTTAACTGATGACAGAATTTGTCAGAAAGTCATGTATGTAAGATATTTATGAAAATACTCTTTAAATTACACTATATGTTATAGTCTATAGTTATTGTATAAATGTACACGTTTAGATAGATAAGAAACAGGTTCCTGATAAAGAGGGATACGTACGAAATTAGATAAATAAATAAATAAATGCTTGACTACAGTATTGAAAAATCTTGTTTAGATTCATGGAGAAAACTCCCAATATTTATTATTTTATAAATAAAATAAAAGTGTTATAAATAAAATATTTTCTTCAAAAATAGTAAAACAATCTGTTTTCATTTGTATTATTCATTTTATTCATATATTTTTATAGCTTTCTGAAGATCCACTTTTGACTGGGATTGGCTGCATCTCGCTTTCTACTTGCCTAAACAATATATATATTTTTAAATTATATTATTCTCATTGTATATTTCTATTCTGTTATCTTTATTATTACTTTTTTATAATGTAAACACTCTCAACTATCTCTCATATTACAATTAGTTATATTCTTTAAAATGACATGGAAAAACAGTCAAGAATCAATTCCTCTTTTGACATTATTGAACTGAGGAGTGAGATTTAACTTGATTTATTTTAAAGCCAGCTTTTAATTTGAATAAAAACATTTGAATAGGACCGGACTACCTTTAGCATATTTTTTGGGAGTTTTTCGCCTATGAATCAGAGAAACAGAAAATTTTCAGTATTGTTCAAGCATTTATTTATTTATCATAATAATGAATAATTCTGATAATTGATGCGATAATTCTATGTTTTATCTGGATTTTACAGCTAATTTGAAAAGGATGCGAGGTATACGCCATGGCGGATTATCCGCACGAAATTACGGTATTCATTTATTTTTGAGTTTATTAAGGGAAACTTCAGCCTGTAACTACTGTCATAGAATTTTCTTTTCAGTATAGTCCAGTAAAAGATACCATGTAAACGTTTAATAAATTTTATTTCTTAATGATAAAAGAGATTTTCAAATTTTCGGATTTTCTCACTATAAGTCTTGCAATAATGAATGGAGTCTAAGTCTAAAAGTAAAGAAAAAATTCAATTTTGTATCATCATGATGCTTTTACTCAATGAATCTTTGTAATATTGATAAGTATCTGGTAATATAAACATCTTTATTTAAACCTGTGCTTGCTTCAAAGAAACTAGGACTGAACATCGTTCTAATACCAGCAACATTTTAGGAACGTTTTCTCAGCTATGGTCTTAACCTCGTTGGTTAAGACTAAGCAGAAAAAATTGTAATATAAGCCAGTACTTTTTCAGGAGGATTTGTTATACACCACTGTCGAGAGGAATTTCAGATGTCAGGCATAGCAATTTCCTTTTTTAGCAAACAAACATAAGGTATCCGGATACGTTTAAATGAATTTTGTATTTCGGCTATTCCATTGTTATTACAATTACAAACTAGACTCTTTTGTTTCCGGTTATGACATTTATGAATAAACTGTAAGAAAAATCAATTATGACGGTTTACAAAGTTTAAGAGAAAACTCTAATTAAAAAGAGGAAAATTCGTAAATGTCATAACCGGAAACTAAATATTCTAATTTGCAACTGTAATACCGATGCAATAACCCAAAGATTGAATCAGTTTCTCTAATTTCATCCGTAAGTTAAATCAGTATGATAAGTCCTATTAATAGATTAATATTAATAAAATGGTATTTAAAGAGCTGGAAGTATTAATTAAGTAATGTTATATTTATTAATAAATTTAAATGTATTTTAAATGTTTTAAAAGTATAATTTGATTAGAAATCTAGGAAATATCTTCATTATCGATTCAATTTCTAATTGTATTTTATGGTTGAACGAAAAAGAACAAAAAATAGTCAAACTTTCCACATTGCGCAATGTCTTACTAATATAAGATGTTGCACAATTTATCTAAGTAAACTCTTCACGAGTATTGTGTTGTTGTAATTTATAATTAGCGAAATAAAAATTATGACTTAATATCGTATCATTATAATTAAATAAAATCTTATTTTAGATAAGTTATTATTATATTAATTATAATGTAAACATTATAAGGAATGGATTTGATTAAATTGTCTTGTAAAAATTGTATAATTTTGCATTTTGTATTATAGTGAAGAACTACAAAAATATTTTAAATGTATTGCGAGTTAAGAGTATAAACCAATTATCAAAATTCCTTCATACAAAACATTCTTCTCGGGTTTCTATCTTCTTATATGTTAAAATTATTACAGACTATCACTATTTGTTTCACGTATAGTTTTGTAGTTCTAAAATTTTCATGACTTGGTTTTCGGAAAGTCGTCGATTATTTTATTTTTTTAATTTAAAAAATGGAAAACATTAGAATGATGACTATTACACAGATTATTATTAGGATGATGGATGGTCTCAGTTAATATCATTGCTAAATTCTATATCGAATCAAAGCAAGTCTACTATAAACAATTACTATTAACGTTTAATGTTTCTAGAGTTATGTATAATACGTATGACTTGACATTTGTGCAAGAAACTACTGTATAAGCATAATTAATACATTAACCATTTTTTATAAGTGCTATTTTTGTTGGGCGAATTCTATGTACTGTACTTATTATTAATAATTATAAAACAAATGTTAATATCTAATTAAAAATTTTAAAATTAAAAATAAAAAAAGAAATATTCATATCCTCTTTAATTTTATGTCTTAACAAGTTGCAATTACATTAACATTGTCTCTCGTAATTCTGTATTGCATTCACACAGAATAAAATCTCTAAATATTTTCATAAATGCTATTCGTCTCTTCTTTCTCAACTTTACAAAATTCACTAGTAAAAAGAATAAAGATTTTGAAATTATTTTCAAGCTTTGAGAAATAAATTTATTTAAAATCAATTTATAATTTTTATATATTACTTTTGGAATATCTCACTAAATACAATATTCATAATAGAAAACATGCTTTCATCCACTTTTGTGAATATTCTAATATTCAGAATGAAAATTTACTCTGGAATAGCTACTTCACAAATTGTTTAACCTGCACAACGATAACTTGTTTGATCAATTTATTTCTATTATTATAAGTATGATTTTAAAAGTAATTGAACCTATGACAAAAAATCTAATTAGCGCTAATAAAGTAATATGTTTCTTTTTAATATTAATTGAAGGTCAATATTCACTAATAAATCAAGTAATTAATTTGTCATTGAAATTTGTTTGAACATTAAGTATAGGTACTTACTTAATCACTGTTAATACAAGTTTTTACAAATGCCAGATTTGCATATAAAGAATTTAAATCGTTTAATAATTACACTTATTTTAAAATTATTTTCAATTAATTATGATTGTAAATACATTATTATTTACAAAGATAATTCACAATCTAAGAGAAAATTTGAATAATTTTATAGAATGATTTATATATTAATATCTAAAACGTTGTTTAATCATTTAATTAATGATAATTTTTATTAAAAATTTATTTTTTTACAAAAGTAAAAAACAAAAACTAGTGTTTAAAAACACTAAAATTTCAGAAAAATTTTAAATTAACATTGCTAAAACTTATTTCTGTTTTGTTTTAATCTGTCAAGAGATGAGGAAATGCAAAGGTATTATCTGTGCAAGACATTGATAAAATAATCAGTGATTTCATTTTGACGACACCTTTAGCTTCTGTTTTGTTGAAGATAAAGTTTTATTCTCGGAAATAAAGTAACAACATTTTTGCATTTATCTCCATGCGAACACGTGTATATACAACTGCTATATTTACGTAACTTCTGAGAAGAGTATAAAGTCCTTGAATTTGACAGGAAATCTTATTCAACAGTGAACTTGTCAAGCATTGTTTCATTTATCCGTGTTCTTATAAAAGTAGTTAAGAGCATTTTGTATTTAAAGTTTTCATCATGAAGTCGATGTTTCTTTTAATCTGTCTCTTTGTAATAATTCTGAATTTCTCTCAAAATCAAGCTGCGCGTAAGTTGATTTTTATTATATTTATAAAAGTGACTCATTTGTAATGATTAGATTTAAAATTTATCTATTTTTTGAACGTTTTCTGATATTATGCTATTAATTTATCGCAATTATTTTGTTAGAGATAAAATTAGTTCGAAAATGTTTAATGAAGCTTGAAATATTTTAAATATATTTTATATTGAATTCCCAGTTAGAGAAGATCAACAGAACTATAGCCCGGGCCTCAAAATTTAATCTTTTATGTAGAAATTATATACAGTATTATGGTATGAAAATTAAATAAACAAATTTTTCTGTAATAAGTTATGAAAAATCTATTTTAACAAATTTTATTTATTTTTTAATTTTGATTTTATTAATACAGATTTGTAACTGGCTTATTTCCATCTCATCTCTGTTAATCTTTATTATAAGTAACATTTTAAAAAAATTTAAAGAATTTGAATAATTAATATATTGATTATTTAGCAAATAATTGTATATTTGATTTCAAACAGAAATAATAAAAACGTAAATATTATTTCTAAACTATAAAATTCTATTAGATATTTAGATACAGCTACGAAGAGCTATATCTAATTACACAATTAAATAAATTTTAAAAATATAAACTTTATATTACTTTTAAAAATAACAGATAAAAATAAATGACATCTAGCAAAAATTTTATAAAATTTAAATGATGCTCTGTTTCTTTTACCATTAGAAGATGAATAATTTTATGAAATTTTTATCTATAAAACTATTCTTTATCCGTAATTTCTTTATTTTAATATGTTAAAATACATTATCAATCACATAAAAGGATTATGATCAATAAATAATGAATAAACCTATACAAAATATAAAGTTACCTTTAATTTCATTTACCTAATTTTCTTTCAAGGTAATATTCTATCTAATGTGCCTTAAAAGTAATATATTAAAGATATTATTAGATATTTTTATTATATAATAGTAAAAATTAAAAGAAATATTGGGTATATTGTAATAATAATAACAAATAGGACAACTGAATAAACTAAAACAGTTTATAAAATATAAATCATGAAAGATTAACTTAAGATATTTATGACAGAGAAGGCTGGAAGATGTAGAAAAATGGAAATACTGTAGGTCGTCATAGAAAGTATACAGTATAAGAGAAGAACAAAATTTAGTAGTTACATATTTTATATCAAGTAGTTTGCATCTAATTTAAATTTAAATATTAAAAGTTTATGAAAGTATTTAAAAGAAAAATTAAATATTCTCTGCACTCATTACTTTCCAAAATCTTTTAAACCAGTAAGTCAATTTTAAGTTAAGAATTGTATTCACGTATAAATTTAAATACGTTTGATTTGTTATTGATGTAATATGGTAGAATTATGGTTTAACTGTTCAATGACATTTAAATATTATGATATTTTTGTTTGTTTTATAAATTTTTGATAAACTTTTATAGTATTTGATCACTTTTTCATTCAATTTTACGTCGCAAAAATGAAAATTTTTAATGTCTTCTTATATTACTAGATTTTAATTTTAATGTAATTATATTTATCTAATGTTTAAGTATTCTGTTTTAAAGCTGTTAAAATAAATAAAACAGTGCATGCTACATATTTAATTAAATTGATCGCTTAAAACTTTTCAAATCGGATCCATCGAATATGCTTTAATACACTTATACACTTAAAAATTGTTTTATTATAATTAAGCTTTAGATAAAAGTTAGAGTGCAGAAAATTTTAATTTTTTAAATGTAAACATTTTAATTACGTAATGAAAGTATATTCATATTTATGTAATTTTGTTTTGATCAATTTTAATTATATTGCAACGAAACTCTTTATTTCAGACCTGCTTCGTTGCCGAGATGACGAAGAGTACGTAAATTGCATAGGAAACTGTGGTCCACGAAGATGTAGCAACATTTTAAATGTATATCCCTGCACCAATTTAGGTCCATTATGTTCACCAGGATGTCAGTGCAAGGAAGGAAAAGTATACGATAATCAAGGAAATTGCGTCTATCAAACCGAATGCTTCAAAAATAAATAAATTCACTAAATCAAAATAAACGTTTTAAAGAATTCAAATTAGAGATTGATATTTGCTTGCGCTTAATAGTCTTAGTTTGTATGCAATGGAAAATTTAATTTCTTTGTAAAATGAATCAAAAGAAAACAGAAAATATAAAAATTGTTAATTTTATAAAAAGAATGGTCAAAATGTATCTCAATTATTAATACTTAAATAAATAATTAAAAATATTTTTTATCATTGCGTTTTTTATAAAAAACATAATTTAATTCTAACTTTACAACCATCAAAACAATTAAATAAAAATAATTGTATCAGTGTCATTTACATAATTATTTTAAATAATAAAAAATCAGAAACAATAATACTTTACAAATATATTTTATCGTACAAATCAACAATATTTACTCTTGTATTAAAGTATAAAGTAATATACTGTATATTATAACTGCATTTGAATAAAGAGATATTTCGATAAATTCCATTCGACATTTCAGACAATCTAATATAAAGATTTAAATGTCATATTGCATTTAAATTATTGTATTCGAAATGTTACGACGATTTAAATACGTTTCTTAAATTCATTAACAAGTTCATTAACTGAATTTTCAATAAGTTCGACCCTTATACAGAGTGCACTAATTAACCTTTTTAAATTAAGATAACATACAAGTTACGTAATTACGCTAATTAATTTATCATTATCACAAAACATTTAACTAAGATTCGTAAATCACTGTTGAATACGAGTATTGTATCCATGAGGTGGCATGTATTGTTGTCTATATATTCTTGCAATAATTCCCTCCCTAAGGGCAGGTTTACACGAATAAAAAATCGCTAGTCGCTGCTTATTGTAGTTAATTGCATACCCACACGACTGATAAATATGTAGCTGCGATAGACGTGTAGCTAATCGAATAAACATACACACGAAATATAAATTGCAGCTGCGACTAAAGAATAAACGAGACTTTTCCCAGTTTTCAGTATGAAAATGGATTTTGTAGATCTTACGTGTATTTCTCTTTTTGTGCGACTTTGTAAGAAAATAATACAAAAGCGATATTGACAATGATAGGCGGCGGCTACTGAAGGGGGAAGCTTCACAAAATATATCGTGATTTAAGAAATATGAAATGAGAGAAAACAAACGTGTTTTCTGTACATCACGAGATGTTTGAAAACATTAATTTATCTATTTGCTTTTGAGTGACTAAGGATCTGTAAAATGTTCTGAGTTTTTACATTTTCTTGTTGATAGAGAAATCGCATGATTTATCAAAAAATCCAGCAATGAGTAGCTTAACTTTCCCGAAAACATTTGGTGATGCCATCTGTTATGATATTTTATTATTAAAAACTTTTTATATTTTTTTAATTATTATAAAATGACAAAAAAACTTAATTTTGAGGGTAATGATAGGCTTTATAAAAAATGTAAGTGCTAATAACGAGTAAAATCGTTATTAAGTCCCACCCTACTGAAGATATGAGACACGATACCCTTTACCTTCCAACCCCGTCGACCTTTAACCATTAAAATCTAACCGCATCAAATAAACAAACCTCTCTGCGAAATTTCAAAAATTTTTTACAAAACGCACAGGAGTTATGAAGATTCAAAGAGGATAAACAAAATCGTACCTTCCACACACACCCGAATTTTTTTGCATTTCTTTGCACATTTTTTTGCATTTTGCACAATATGGCTGTTTGTTCTACAGTGAAACCACATCCGGCTTCAAGTGTGTCTTTAGTAATAATATCTAACAGAGCGCTGCCGCTCGAATTAGATATACAGCTCTATGATAAATATGATATTTGTAATAAGTTTCCATATCAGCTTTTAACTGATAAGACCTTAGAGCAGAACACCTGTTTAGGATGACTCAATAATTAGAAAATACTCAAAATACTCAAAACCATTTATATATATTTTGAAATACTCAAAAGTTAGTGACAAAATGTCTAAATTAAATCACAAAAAATGTTTAAAATTTAAGAAAAAGGAGGTGTCCAAGTTACAAAGTATCATATATAGGCCTATGTAAAAATATAGAAATTTGTCCTGTTCCATGTGAAAGTATTCACGATATGGAGATATCTATGCTACACAATTACAGAAAATAATACTAACACATGCCACATCTTGTGTTATACATATGAAATATGCTTAATTACGGAACCTACTTTTAATATCTTAACTCTATTTTAAAATACTTCTTAAGAAAAGTATTAAGCGAGGTATTCGAAGTTAGGATAATCAACACAATGGATCTTTTATGTAGGCTTACATTATTCCATAAAAATTTCATCTTAAATTGATAAATTTTATAAAGGAAATCTGCACAATTCTATGATTATAAATTTATATTAATAAATAATCCTTCTGACTTTCTGAGTCGTTGATAAATACATACGAAAGTTTATATTTTAATCGCAATTGCGATTAAAATATAAACTTTCTATAATAAACTGCTTTATCTACTTGAAAAGTATGAAGTCAGCTTTATTTAATCGATATTTTTAATAAATAATATTTAAGATTTATGCTTTTTAAGACTTTTTATTTGGAGTATAAACTTTTAAAATGTTGCTATTTTTTATATTTTAGCAGTTACAAAATCTCCGAGAGGTAAGTTGAAGTTGTATTGGTATAAATATACTTTGACCTTATTATTTAAAACGGTAAAATTTTATATTTCAGTAAGAGATATAAAATTTCATATAAAACGTGATAATTGCTCTACAATTTTCAAATTGCAGATGTACACAATCCGCTGCAACCGTCCTTCGTTAATCTCAAAAACGGAGTTAGATAAATGAAAATCGAGTCCAGAATGGAAAGCTTATTACAGTACTTTCCCGGCTCTGTTATGTATAACAAAAGGAAAGTATGGCGATCGGTCAAAATATTTCCCTCAAGATTTTTACATTTTTGAATTTAGAGGAATTTGAAACGTCGAGAAATGTAAAAATTTTTGGGCTTTTTTTGTATGTTTCGATATTAGTTTGTGTTTGTGCATGCGTATGTATAGGTGAGTGTGTATGTGTGTGTGTGTGGAGAGGGCTCGATTTTGTTTACCCCTTTTGAAGCTTAATAACGCCTGTGATTTTTGTCGAAAATTTCTGAAATTTCTCAGGGAGGTTTGTGTATTAAGGGAATTAATGCTATTATATATTAATGGTTAAAGATCGACAGCTGGAGAGATAAAGGGGGGAGTCGTGTGTCGTATCTCGAGTAGGATGGGACTTAATGACGATTTTACTCGTTATTAGCATTTACATTTTTTTTTATAAAACCCATTCCTACTCTCAAAATTACGCTTTTTGCCATTTTATAATAATTAAAAACATAAGATTTTTGAAATAAAATGTAACAGATGGCGCCGCACGCAGTTTTAAATGTTACCGGAAAAGTTAAGTAACTGTCACAATAAGTAATTGCTTGTTTTTTTTCTTATTTTCTCTTGCAATTTAATAACTTAATATATTAAAAACAAAGACAAAATTGAAGAGTCACAATTTTCAAAAGTTCAAAAATATTTTCGTGTTATTATTCAATAACATTTCTTTCTTAAATTATTTCATATAAAAACAATTAATAAATTTGTAAATTAAGCTATTAATTGTTTACATAAATACATCAATAATATTTTTATAATACAATATCACTATATAAAAATATTCACTACATATAAATGTGATTTATTAATAATTATAATCTTCAATTGTACCGATTTTATTGATAAATACAAAATTGGTGCAGTTAGTAAAAATTGAAAAATTATTTGTAATTTTGCTATTATTTTATTCGTTTTAAACGAATGTACTGTACATTTCTTCATTTTTGATCTATTAGCTTTTTGAATTTTACGCATGCTGGGCTTAGCTAGGCTCACAAAAAGGGTGGCCGAGTGGGGAGGACGGGACAGACGAGCCAAGAAAAAGTTTTTGGGTTATTCGTTCGGACTTAGTTTCGTAAACGCCAGAGAAGCAGACTGATGTCTTAACCGCCTCTGTCAACCGGCCTTCGATTTCCTTCTTTTATGCATAACTAAACTTCGAATAATAAAGTAAATTATATAAATCATATACGTATTATTATTGTTTTGACATATTTGTTTTAAGGTAAATGAGTGCTAGATGGTGAACACGTGTAATTACTGTATAAACTAAAAAGTAGTGCCTCGTATTAAAATATATCGTGATAGTCGAAGGCCATATTTGCTATGTGTGCTGTTTATGCTCAATTGCTGTAAATATAAGTGAAAAAATCAAATGCTTTTGTTTTTGATTTGTAGAATGTTCTACTTAAACTTATGTTTACCGTAGCCTCGAAAATCTTACATTAATTAAGATTAGAAGACGACTTTTTTCTTTTATTGATATACAATACTGTAAAAGCTTGAACAATGAGTCTAACTTGTATCGGTCAAAAATAACAGAGTAGACTCTAGTAGAAGGCTTATCAATATACTGTTCATCAACCTCTAAGGGTGAGATGGTGAATTAGCAAAAAGTTATATTTTATTTTTGCGAATCTGTTTTTCGGAAGAACATTCTTAAATAAAAAATATAATAAAGTAAATAAATATTATATAGAATAAATAAGGGCGAGATGATAGGGGTAAAGCTGTGATTGTAAAAAGTAAATTTTATTTCAAAAAACTGACTGAACTGGTTGTTTCTTATCATACCGAACAACATAATAACGATAAAAAATTAGTGTTCTTCCGAAAAACAAATTCGCAAAATTAAAATACAGTAATACCTCGACTTACGCTACCCCGACTTACGCGAACCCGGAGTTACGCGATTTTCAAATCTCGCCGATTCGTCTTTTGTTTGAGCGTCACGCAACTCTTGATTACTCACTCCCCCCACACTATTGTTCAGCTTACATGTTCGGACGTGTCGCGCGGAATCGACACATAGCTACAATTTATTTTGTGTTATTTATTTCTGTGTTTGTNTTCATAATTATCATGTATTTTTGGACAGAAATTTCCACATTTATTATACATTTCACTTTCACGACATTCTCTATCAGGTTCATTCCATATACTCCAATCAAAAGCTAAACTAAAAACATTTCACGTTTATATTCATCTTTTTTAAAAATAAGCATCTAAAAAATTATGCCAATACTTATCAATTGAAAGAACTATTAATAGAAATATTAAAGTAATAAAAATTACTCGTGACACGCATTTCATAATGAGTTTTACTTTCCTGGCTGTTATAACATAACACGGGTTACATTTCCTGCTGTTATTACATAATATTGTAATCGTGTTCATTTAGCCCTCCGGGGTTTGGAATTTGATGTTTTGACAACTCTGAACCCAAAAAATTTATAAAATTAATACCCAGAGAGTGTGTGTGTGTATTGATTCTATTTCGTTTAATATTTCAGGATGGGTGAAGGAAAATTTACATATTAATTTATCAGAAATTAGAAATTTTTACATCCTTATAAATGCAATAAGTATTTATATATTTTAATTTCGTGTTTGTATTTTAGTTTTATTTTAAATACATAATTTTTAATAATTATTTGAGTGATGAAGTTTATATGCTGATTAATATACATGTCGGTAAACAAGTAAAAACTGCACATGATTTTTTAAAGTTGGTTTTATTCGTATATGGCAACGCAACACGAGCGATCTGCCGAGAGGGAATGCATCTCGGAAGGTCTTTTATCGGAAAATGCGACCTATTTAGGTGTTACTAACGTGAAGAAAATTCTGAAAACTCCGTGACCAGTCCATTGACGAGAATATAAAATCTAAAACCGTGTTCAGTGATTTTTACCACTTGGCCACAGATGGGAGATATTTTAAATGTTTTACCTAAAGTGGACATTTTTAAAATATCCAGTTATTAAATTTATAGGAAATAGACAAAAGAACACTTTACCAATCATTGTCAAGGCTTTCTACGTATTTCAAAATAAAACTTACCACATTCATTCAACCGTCATATAGACATATCAAAAAACAATTGTTCTTGTTTTTAATTTTAAACGTCATGTATAATAGAATTATATGCTGTCATTTCAAGTGATATGTAAAATTTATTAATAAATTTTATTCAAAAGTTAATATAGTGTCCATTTAATAATTATTTTTTAAAAAATAAGTCTTTGATTAAAGATTTACTTTATTGATGATTTTTAATAAATAATATTTAAGATTTATGCTTTTTAAGACTTTTTATTTGGAGTATAAACTTTTAAAATGTTGCTATTATTTATATTCTTAGCAGTTACAAAATCTCCGAGAGGTAAGTTGAAGTTGTATTGGTATAAATATACTTTGACCTTATTATTTAAAACGGTAAAATTTTATATTTCAGTAAGAGATATAAAATTTCATATAAAACGTGATAATTGCTCTACAATTTTCAAATTGCAGATGTACACAATCCGCTGCAACCGTCCTTCGTTAATCTCAAAAACGGAGTTAGATAAATGAAAATCGAGTCCAGAATGGAAAGCTTATTACAGTACTTTCCCGGCTCTGTTATGTATAACAAAAGGAAAGTATGGCGATCGGTCAAAATATTTCCCTCAAGATTTTTACATTTTTGAATTTAGAGGAATTTGAAACGTCGAGAAATGTAAAAATTTTTGGGCTTTTTTTGTATGTTTCGATATTAGTTTGTGTTTGTGCATGCGTATGTATAGGTGAGTGTGTATGTGTGTGTGTGTGGAGAGGGCTCGATTTTGTTTACCCCTTTTGAAGCTTAATAACGCCTGTGATTTTTGTCGAAAATTTCTGAAATTTCTCAGGGAGGTTTGTGTATTAAGGGAATTAATGCTATTATATATTAATGGTTAAAGATCGACAGCTGGAGAGATAAAGGGGGGAGTCGTGTGTCGTATCTCGAGTAGGATGGGACTTAATGACGATTTTACTCGTTATTAGCATTTACATTTTTTTTTATAAAACCCATTCCTACTCTCAAAATTACGCTTTTTGCCATTTTATAATAATTAAAAACATAAGATTTTTGAAATAAAATGTAACAGATGGCGCCGCACGCAGTTTTAAATGTTACCGGAAAAGTTAAGTAACTGTCACAATAAGTAATTGCTTGTTTTTTTTCTTATTTTCTCTTGCAATTTAATAACTTAATATATTAAAAACAAAGACAAAATTGAAGAGTCACAATTTTCAAAAGTTCAAAAATATTTTCGTGTTATTATTCAATAACATTTCTTTCTTAAATTATTTCATATAAAAACAATTAATAAATTTGTAAATTAAGCTATTAATTGTTTACATAAATACATCAATAATATTTTTATAATACAATATCACTATATAAAAATATTCACTACATATAAATGTGATTTATTAATAATTATAATCTTCAATTGTACCGATTTTATTGATAAATACAAAATTGGTGCAGTTAGTAAAAATTGAAAAATTATTTGTAATTTTGCTATTATTTTATTCGTTTTAAACGAATGTACTGTACATTTCTTCATTTTTGATCTATTAGCTTTTTGAATTTTACGCATGCTGGGCTTAGCTAGGCTCACAAAAAGGGTGGCCGAGTGGGGAGGACGGGACAGACGAGCCAAGAAAAAGTTTTTGGGTTATTCGTTCGGACTTAGTTTCGTAAACTCCAGAGAAGCAGACTGATGTCTTAACCGCCTCTGTCAACCGGCCTTCGATTTCCTTCTTTTATGCATAACTAAACTTCGAATAATAAAGTAAATTATATAAATCATATACGTATTATTATTGTTTTGACATATTTGTTTTAAGGTAAATGAGTGCTAGATGGTGAACACGTGTAATTACTGTATAAACTAAAAAGTAGTGCCTCGTATTAAAATATATCGTGATAGTCGAAGGCCATATTTGCTATGTGTGCTGTTTATGCTCAATTGCTGTAAATATAAGTGAAAAAATCAAATGCTTTTGTTTTTGATTTGTAGAATGTTCTACTTAAACTTATGTTTACCGTAGCCTCGAAAATCTTACATTAATTAAGATTAGAAGACGACTTTTTTCTTTTATTGATATACAATACTGTAAAAGCTTGAACAATGAGTCTAACTTGTATCGGTCAAAAATAACAGAGTAGACTCTAGTAGAAGGCTTATCAATATACTGTTCATCAACCTCTAAGGGTGAGATGGTGAATTAGCAAAAAGTTATATTTTATTTTTGCGAATCTGTTTTTCGGAAGAACATTCTTAAATAAAAAATATAATAAAGTAAATAAATATTATATAGAATAAATAAGGGCGAGATGATAGGGGTAAAGCTGTGATTGTAAAAAGTAAATTTTATTTCAAAAAACTGACTGAACTGGTTGTTTCTTATCATACCGAACAACATAATAACGATAAAAAATTAGTGTTCTTCCGAAAAACAAATTCGCAAAATTAAAATACAGTAATACCTCGACTTACGCTACCCCGACTTACGCGAACCCGGAGTTACGCGATTTTCAAATCTCGCCGATTCGTCTTTTGTTTGAGCGTCACGCAACTCTTGATTACTCACTCCCCCCACACCATTGTTCGGCTTACATGTTCGGACGTGTCGCGCGGAATCGACACATAGCTACAATTTATTTTGTGTTATTTATTTCTGTGTTTGTTATATCTACGGAGACTTGAGAGACTCTATGTGGTGATTTCTTGTAACCGTGAACGAATCAAAAGACGAGATAAGATTAACGAGAACATTTATTAGCTTACATACATCCGACTTGGAGTTTACAAAATTTGGGAAATTATACTCCGACTTACGCGAATTCGACTTACGCGGTTATCTCTCGGTCCCACCTATCGCGTAAGTTCGGGGTATTACTATACTCATATTTTGTCCGTATGGCCCGTATATCTTTAGATTTTTAATAAAATGCGAATCCAGATAGACAGAAAGTGTTGTAATTCGAATATATTACAGTTTGCTTCGTTAAGTCATTCGTTTGTTCGCTCGTTACTTGGCAGCTTGACTGTACCGAGCCTTATGATATTCTCCAGTTGTTAGATTTTACTATTCTTAGTAAAACGTTCTCGTATAATTTGATTAGATTAACTTCATAACGCAAAGAATAGCTCATAATAACCTAAATAGCATTGACTCATTACGGACGACCTAGACTAAGTAAGATCGGTTATCTCAGGTGAAGAGGATCGCAATTTTGTATTCTCGTGAATTTTCATAAGGATTCAGCACGTCGATTGTCTTTCTATTTTGTTCTACTGCCGTGAAGAATTTTCTATTTAACGTGAGACAATAGGATCTTGGTTTCAACCTGTACGTCGATCCTATGTATTACGCAGGAAGATAAAGAAAAAAAAATTTGCTTGAACTATAAATTCTTCAAAATTATATAAATGAATATAATTTTATTTTCTCTCTGAAAACATGCAAATTTTATTCGCATAAAATCAATTACAGTATAGCGTCGTTTATCCGAAAGTCGGTTATCCGAAAGTATTTCAGTCGGCAAATTTAAATTTTCGCTAGTGCTGTGGCGCTGCAATCTTTGGCTATATCTTAGGCTACTCCAATATATTTTTTTGTTGGTGTGTGTGTTTTAGCCGGCAGCACTGGCATTTTTGTATGGTGTTTTTCTGAGGACTGTGTGTCATGCTGAATCGAACATTTTTGATACTAGATCAACTTCTAAAGTATATATTTTTTGGTTTTTATATTTTTCGATATATTTATTTCGTTTGTAAAAAATAAAGAAATAATTTTTACCGATATAAAAGCCACGATTATTATTTTAAAAGTTTACGTTAGGCTTAACATCGACGAAAATTCAACGCGAAGCGACACGCAACGGAGAAAAATTTCAACACGGGATAGGTTAATATATTTTTTCGTACATAATCGATTATCCGAAAAACAAGTTATCCGAACAACCCCAGTCCCCAATTGATTCGGATAAACGACGCTCTACTGTAAAACCGTTAGGCAATAACTCATTTTCAATAACACAATAAATGTTATTGCTTGTTTCAACTTTGTTTTATCACGTATTAAAACATCATAAATAATATTAATTGAGTTTTAAAATTATTGCTTATTTTATTATTTCATTAATTTGTTGATTAATGATTCATTCAAATGCTCAAAGAAATAATATATATAATTATATTTTTTTTATAAAACAAATTTTTAGCAAATTATTTAATTTTGTTGTTATTTTCTATCTTAATTTCGTTATTAGGTCGTTGCAATGAAGACGAAGAATTCGTTTATTGTTTAGGAAGCTGTGGAGCACCAGCATGCAATAATATTCTAAGAATTTATCCATGCGTGTATTTGAGACCGCGATGTGTACCAGGTTGCCAATGTAAAAACGGTAAAGTTTATAATAATATGGGAATATGCGTGGAACAAACCAGCTGTTTTAAAGATAATATTTGAAAAGGAAGATTAATTTTTCAGAATTTTTAAAATTCTAAAAAAATAAATGTACAGTATGTTGATTATATATGTAAATAAAAATGTAAATGTTCGTTTGTTCAAAATCTTAAATCTTCGAAAGTTCTTAACCGATTGCTTTGAAATTTTGACAAAACGTTGCATTGAAATACACGCGTTTTTATATCATATAGGCTAAATGTTGAAATTCCCCCGCGGGTGAGAGAACAAAATTAAGGCTTACCGTGAAGAACTGGTCTTCTATTATTCTATTTTAGATGCGGTTTTTTGCGTTTTTGATTGCGTTTTAATAGGGTACGTCAAGAGAATGTACGCTAAGAAGGGATTTTTCGAAATTTCCTCCCTCAAGGAGTGTTATACATTTATAATAGATACATTTTGAGCCATAGCAACGCGTGGCCGGGTAGAGCTAGTATAAAATAAATTTATTTAGCTTGTTGTTGTTTTCTTTTCAAATAAAAATTAATGTAAAACTTGTCATATTCATAAAGCCTATTCGTTAGTCACAACTTAGTAGATTATTTCAAGCAGTGATAAAATACTGAAGAATGGCCGATGTAATCTAGAATTAGAAGTTAGAGAAAATTTTTTTATTTTCATTGTCTTGGCTTTTTTTAAATTCGTAAAAATCTTTGTCATAGTTCTCTGGTCACACGGATAGCTTGCTAATTTTTGTCATTTTCTGTTGAATTTTTCATATTCTGTAGGCCTACATCTGTTAATTCTCATGCTCTTACCTTCATTGAAAGTTTAAGTCACATGAACTATTGTACACTTTCAGATCTCATTGTACAGTAAAAGTATTAACTGATTAAGCTAGTATACAATTTTTTTCTTTTTATTTGTCAGCTTGCATTCTAATCCTAACTAGTACAGGTACCGGCATATACTTTTTTCGCTTACGAGGTGCGCTATGACATTGGATTTTGATGACAAAAATTTTTTTATTATTTATATTTTGTGAAGCAGTCGTTATTTATAAAATATTGATTAAAATTACTATACAATCTGATCTGATTCAAATAATAAATTCATTCAGAAATTGGCATGCAGTTATATAACGCTGACATGATATTTATTGTAATCAATAATTATTTTATAATTAAAATTTCTATTAATCGTTATAGGAGTGAATCCTAGTCAAAACATGCTCTCAGCTTTTTCCAAAGAAACTGATATTGTGATTGATAAACCTGTTGTGGAAGATACTACAGTTCCCGATCCAGAAGAAAATAGTTCTCATTTTATTAATATTCTTGTAGAATGTTTAGCACTTTTAAATAAAGTTCCGGAAGCAGTAGAGGTAAGAATTATGCAATGTATATCAATAATAATGTACTGAATTTAAGTAAAATATAAATTTTTAAATGACAGACAATTAAAGAGCGAAGCCAGAAAGAACTGATGGCAATTGTTAGCCGAACGACTCAATACGTCTTAGATAATACTCAAAACTTGCCAATAATGCCTGTTCCAACTGGAAGTTACGTATCTGGATTTTTACAGAATCCTTCTCAAGCTCAATTGTTGCTTGAACTTTTTGAACTTGTATTTGAACAATTTTGTTGCGTGGTTAATGCTCATAAATGTGTACTTGCTAATCTTAAAAGAATTGCTGTGAGTATTTTAATCATAATTATTAATTTATTTTAGAAAATTAAAATCTGAAATAAATATTCATAAGTTAAACTATTATAATTGTATACTTTTTATTGACTGGCAATATAGTAGTTTAATATTCTTAATCAGTAAAAATTAATTCTGAAATATAGTTAAAATTCTGTTTTTATATATGGAGCGAGGGGTTTATACAAATGATTGACACTTTAATAAGAAATTATATTCACTTGTAACTTTCATACAAAAGTATCAACATTTTATTTTTATTTAATTACATTAGAATGATTGTTAGATTATAATTATAATATCAAGGAAATTTGAGTAAATATAAATTTTTTCATGGTAGTGCTATAAGAAGAAAATTATGTATAAAATAATATAAGATGATTCTATCATTAATTATAAATATAAATAGTTATTTATGCAAATACACATTTATGTCTGTTTTTTTTAAATGCAGCACTATATACACCCCAAAATTTTAGGTTACTTAAACTCTGATTTCATTTCTATGTCAAAAGAGCTTTACTTTAAAAAGTTAAAGCCAAATTGCATTCAGTAAACTATAAAAATAATATCTTATCCTGTTATATTTTAGATAGTTTCTTCATTTATCTTCCAAAATTATTAATTAGATTTCTTTTGTTTAACAAAAAGACAAAAGTCACACAGAAATTTTTAATATTATCATAAACTATTTCAAATCTATTTTTTTAAAAATTTCATTTTGATATTTTTGTCTTGTTAAATAATTTATTCCTTAAGATTATTCCTTATTTTACTGATTAAAAAATATGAATATTTTTATGGTTTTTCTCAAAGATCCTAAGGATAAATAAAAAATTTTGAATTGAAATTCTGTCATCAATATTTCTAGCAATTATCTACACTTGCTGATAACTTTATGCGAAATTCTTTACTTTTCCGCTTATTTCATCCAACATTAAATCAAAATTTTTGTTGCAATTTAAATTTAATGTTTGATGTACATTTTATATTATTTTAGAAACTTATATTATTATTTTTCTAATGCTATAGAATATTAAATTTAAACAATATAAACTGATTATTTTTAGCTACAAAACTTATTCAAATTTACATATGTAACAATATATTATACATTATTACAATATATTATACATTATTACAATATATTATACATATATAATAATATATTAACTGTAAATCATGACATTTATTTTTAGATATTGTTGTTATATAATGATAGCTTCAAGACATAAAACATGAAGCAAATTAGATGCTTCCTTATTAATTTAATACCTGATTTATTAAATAAATATATTATGATGATTTAATTGCACAGAAAAAGATCTTTATATTTATCTGAATTTTTAAAATGTATTTTAGTCATCAAATTCACAACATGGAGAGTTGCTGTTATATGAAATGCCTGACATATGGTCCAAAGTTCAGACAGTGGTAATGTAATTTTGTTGTTTTGATATTAGAAGAGTTTTATTTCAGACTTATAAAATATTACTTACATTTGCATTTTTTTATTGATATATTACAGTTAGAGATTCTTGCTGGACAGTATCTTGACATTCAAAATACTACTACAAACAGACAGCAGGCTCCTCCAGCATTTTCTGAAGTTACTGCTGCAAGCGATATTTCTTCATTTTATGCAAAGAAAAGAAGTGTTAAACCAAAAACAGTAAGATTATCAAATTCTATTTTGTTATTAGCTAATTACTTCATATTAAATTAATTTCTTTCTATAGTTTTCTCTTTTTAGATTTGATAGTTCTTCACATGCTATAAGTATGAATACTTATCTTCAAGAACAAAAGGAAGCAATGAAAGAGAAGGTACTATTTAAATGTAAATTATTATTTTGAAATTTATTCACTATACATAACAGAAGGTTGATATAGCAATTAAGATATAGCAAATAAACTTACGATAATGGAAATGAAGAGTAAGTAACACATCTTATAATATATATATATATATATAATTGAGATGGGTTGATAATGATAATAGTAATAAGCACAGAGCCCAAACGATTAGGAGTTGAAAGTTGAAATTTGGTACACAGTTAGGGTAAGTCATGAGAATGTACACTAAGAAGGGATTTTTCGAAACCTCCCACTGGCGAGAGGGACAGGATTAAGGCTTACCATGAAGAACTTGGCTTCTATTATACTATTTTAGATGCAGTTTTTTGCATTTTTTGATTGCATTTTAATAGGGTATGCCATGAGAATGCATATTAAGAAGGAATTTTTCGAAATTCCCACTGTGAGGGAGAGGGTTAAGAATTATGCCAAAAAACTCGGCTTCTACTGTACTATTTTAGATGCCTTTCTTGCATTTATGTTGGAAATTGAGCATATTTTTAGACCTTTCTAAAAATTCTCAACGATACTTAGTGTTCCATTGTATGTAAAGTTGACACGGGGAGTGCATGCACATAAATTCACTTTATTCAAACTCTTCGTCTTAATGTTCGATTTTATGTTTGTATTTATATTTATGAATGATTCTGGAAGATCCAGCTTATTTTTCGAATTTATTAAACCTGAAGAAGAACGCAGAAAGATTTATGAAAACGTTTATTATTTATCACTTAGTGTACCTATGCACCAATTAGTGGTTGCAATGAGTCTTATTTATTGTTATTCCAGTGTGGTAAGCAGATATCTAAAAATTTTCTAATTAGTTTTTGAAGAGGAGGCACCTAATTCTTGCACTCGGTGAAAACGGGTAAGATTGGCTATAATCTAATAATCTTAATCTTTTCTATCGTTACTTTTTGTCCAAGCAATGCTGGGCTCATCTGCTAGTATAAATATACATAACTTTTTTGTTTATTACTTCATTGTTCAAATTTTTCACTAATAAAAAAATTATTAATTCTGTACAGTAACATAAATATAAAACAATACTCTTGTAAAATGAAGATGATTTAAAGCAAAATGGAAATTATTAATTGAATGATAGTTATATAATAATTCAATGAAATTGTTTTAAATGTTTGACCACTCACATTTCTCTTAAAAAATAATAGGAATAAATGTTATGAATAATCTGTACAGCAACAGAAGGAAAAAAAATTAAATAACTGTTTACAATATAAAGCATTATAATCATGTTTTAACGAATTCATATATCTGCAATTTAAGAAATGAAATGATTTGATTATTTCTTACAATGAGGTGTAATATAAATGACACAAGGCTTTCTCTATGTCTGTTTAATTCTCTTTTTCCATTTGCCAAGATGTGTTTTGGATCTTTGCTCCTCTTCTGTTGACTTTTTCCATTGAGGTGTTATACATTCAATTTTCCGAAAATGTATAATAGTGTGTTTTTGGAAAACTAAATGTATAACACCTTAATGGAAAAAGCTGACAGAAGAGGAGCAAAGACCAAAAACACACCTTGGCAAATGGAAAAAGAATTAAACAGATGTAAAGAAAGCTTTGTGTCATTTATAGTATTCTTGTGAGAAATAATCAAATAAGAAGATTGACATCGTTTCATATAAAGAAAAATAAAATGATTTATAAATGCAGTGGTGTAACTAAGATCTTGCTCTGGGGTGATCTAAAGATAATATAAAAAATACAGTCAGTGGCTTTATTATACTAAATAAATAATCATCTGTAATTCACTATTTACATACACTTTGATTTCACTTGTCACTTTTGTTTATTGCTTAGATCACTGGCTAATATTAGACTGATTTGCTGTTGACAAATGTACATTCCTTTTATATCTTCCAGACAAATGTTCTAATACATCTAGAAGGAAACTTTGAGAACAAACTCAATATACAAACTATGATCTTCTAGAAAAATATACAATTACATAGTCTAAGAAAGTGATTGATAACTGAACATTCATTTTTGTTGTTATAATAAGAAATCAAATAATTGATATTGAATTATCTGTTAATAAAATGTAATTTTAGATTTGTTGTTAAGGACAGGTTATTTTAGTTTAAATTTTATTCCTAAAGCTTCTATGGAGGAATCCAACACCCACATCACTCCCTTAAATATGCTGCAATATAAATGATATGAACAGACACACTATTTAAAGAANATTAAAAATAAATTATAGATCTGACCGGATAAAGTAAGATCGCTAACGTGCTCTATAGTAAAGCTCAGCTACATGTGTAATAAATGCCAAGTTTAACCCTTAATATTTTCACAGCCAATGAATAGATTTGAATGAAATTTGAAATATTTAATCTGGAAGAAATGTTTGAATGAGAATAACATAAGCAGTTAATCGGGAACATCACTAACTGCTAATGGTTTCTTAATTGCAAGTAAAGTACAATTATTAAATATTCACGTGAAGACACGAAATTTGATGAAACAAATGTAATGCAGCATTGATTTTGAATACGGCATTTCTGATTAATGTATAATTTTTAAATTACTCTTTCAATTAGAATTAAGTTACAATACTTGGAAATCTTTAAAAATTATATTAATTGCACATGAATGTATGGTACTAGTGACTGTAATAAATGTTTTATTAGTAAATATTATAAAACTAATATTGTGTAATTAAAACTTAAGTAATTAAATTTAAGTACAGTGCCTTTAAATTTCTCAAACAAATATAGTAGAGTCTCTCAAACGCCACTTAATATGGAGTGAGAAGAAGACGACTTATCGAAAATGACGAGTTTTACGGAGTGCGGGTTGGATTATTCCCAACTCATAATGCATTACTGAAAATTATCCTATTAAAAATCTTTTAACACATTCAGAGCAAAAGAAAATCTACAGTTTGATCATACAGTACGAACAGAAAATAATTATTGCACTACAAAAAATATAAAAATTTACCTCCAGATAATGCCTTATTATTTGGAGGTAAATTTTTATTTATGTATTAGAAGATATAATTGTGCAAATTCTATACATATTAATTACGTACCAATAGTAACTATTTCTACTTGTAGTTAAAGTTCAATTTAAAAATATTGGTTATTCAGTAGCTACTTTAGAGTTTGTGACATACGTGTCTTGGCATTTTGCACTGGTATTTTGGGAAAGATCTTTATTCTTTGTTAACATGTAGTTGATGCTGTTATCGAGTGTTACCAATGAAAAACAATAACTTATTTATTTTATTCTTGTGTTAAAGTTATCTAATATATAATCGAGACAGGTTGATAATAATAATAATAATCAGCGCAGAGCCCAGACGGTTAAGAGTTGAAAGTTCAAATTTGGTACACAGTTAGGGTACGTCACGGAAACGCACACTAAGAAGGGATTTTTTGAAATTCCCCTCCGGGGGGAGAGAGACAGGATTAAAACTTCTATATACATTATGGATACGAGCCCAAACGGTTAGGAGTTGAAAGTTGAAATTTGGTACACAGTTAGGGTACGTTAGGAGAACGCACACTAAGAAGGGATTTTTCGAAATTTTTTCCCACGGGGGAGAGGGACAGGATTAAGGCTTAACACTTCCATCAACAATGGAAGTGTTAAGTAACAATGGAAGTGCTAAGTAACAATGGAAGTGTTAAGTAACAATGAAAGTTTTAAGTAACAATAAAAGTTTTAAGTAACAATGGAAGTGTCAACAATGGAAATGCTACGTAACAATGGAATTGTTAAGAGAAAGCGACGTGCAATACGCAGATGCAGTTTTTTTTCGTTTTTGCGGGAAATCGAACATATTTTTAGACCCATCTAAAAATTCTCTAATTAGTCTGGAAACAAGGGGACCCAATTCTTGCATTCTGTAAAAACGGGTACGGTTTACTGTAACGTAATAATCTTTATCTTAGTTATCGTTACTTTTGCCCGAGCAACGCCGGGCCCACCTGCTAGTAGTGTTATAAAGTAGATAACATTTATTTATTTACTTATTTAATAAACGAAACGACGAGTTTTACTGAAAGTCGAGTTATTGATAATCGAGTTTCCGGACACTACTGTATAAATTTTAGTAATTTTTTCAAACATTTTAGATAATGATTTTTCAAATATTTACGAGAAGCTTAAATTATTTTCTGCACACAAATGCGGAGTGGATAAGACCATTGAACGCTGACAGTTGATTGTAGGTCACAGCTTAGCGCCTGACCAACGGGCTAAGCTGAGTGGAGTTTTCCGAGTTACTTTCACATGTCGGACACTAAATATGACCAGTTTTCTCATAAAAAGTCCTTCCGGGAGGTACCCCTTTAACAAATCACTCAAGTGTTGCGTTGTTTTATTCCATCAATCCAAGTTTTATATTTGAAAAAGTACAGTAATTTAATTTTTAAGCATAGTTAATCAATTATGCATAAAAATTATAAGTTGCTAATTGCTAATGGAATCAGTAATTGTATTTATATATTTTTTCTAATATTCACGAATCACGAAACTTAAAACCTGAGTGGATTGATTAAATACTCGAATAATTTAGTTGAAAATAAACTTATCGTATCTCATACTAATTTTAAATATTTTTATTATTTACGTATTTACTACAATGCATAAAAACGTAAATTTTATTTTTTATAATAGTTTGCAATATCAAATATATCTAATAATATACATACAAATTTAGGTAATTTCTATTGGTTTGTTCGTATTCGTATTTATTGCAACAATGTTAATTTTGGATTATTATTATTTTACAAAATAGTTTTAGAAAGTTCATTGTGTCATCATTAAATTATTTTTCGAGAAAAATAAAATAAAAACTTAATTTAAAATTATTTTTATTTATTTATTTTTTATTCATATTAAAATTATATTTTATTTCGCGATCGCTTAGTGAGATATGAAGTTAGGAATCCGAAGTCAAATCTGATTAAAATTTTATCGTTTCTCATGGATAATTGGGATCGGATATCATTCTCTACGAATATATCACACGCTAAACCACTTATAAGATAAAATTATGACCCATCAGACACGTCAGTGCTTTGGTGCCTCGCATAAAGAGATCAATAAATTAATTATAACGTTCATATTTACGAGTGTTAAATTGCGCCTATGCAGACGCGAGAAGAAGAAAAAACATGCGAAAGAGAATTTTTGGAATCAGAATTCTGACTCGCGATGCAGTTCATGCAAAAAAGAGAAACGGAGTTCTAGTGCGTCACGCGCGAGAAATGCACGTTTCCTCGTCCTCGAGATTTCAACCTGTTGAACTTTTTCTGGTATTTTTCCTCCTCTCTTAAGTCGGTGATCGCATGTTAGTTCTATATCCTCTCTTCCGCAAAACGATAATAAAACGGTGACGATGGAGCATGCCGGCAATCCATCGAATGTGAAAAAAACGACCCGAAAAGCTAAAAAAACAGGGAGGCTATATATAAAATGAAGGAAATGTTAAGATAGTAGTTTTGTTTTTTTCGTTATATGTTTATTTAACTTTATTTCGTTATAAAATTCATCGGACCTATCTATCTTTCCCTCTTTTGCTTTTTTCTATCATATATTTTTCTGTAGCTGTTCTTGTGACTACGAGAAAAATGACTCGTGGACTTATTTGTGTGAAAACGTAGCCTAATATAATAATAAAATCCTAAACGCGAAATATCAACTTTTGCCTTTAAGATTTTATCATCTAAAATGAATTTTAGTCGAAAAGTGTCCAAAATGGCTGATATTTCGATGATACTTTTGTTAGTGCATGAAAACAGAATCGGATTCTTGGAACGGAGAGACGCAAATTAACTTGGTGACTACCGAAGATTTCTTGGTGATAGCATTAAATATAAATTATGAATGCCAATTCCGAAGAAGTTTACCAAAAGACTGAACTTTTTCTTGTGCATTTGTATGCTGTATATACAGTACTCGAAATGCATTGTTATTTGCTAATATGGTCTATAGTTGCCAGCTCTTTACTTTATAAAATCATATCCTAATTAAATAAGATTTATCTAATTTTTAATAAACTTGCCAGTTTAACAATTACGGATTCTGGTGAAGTAGCTAGGGTTAGACTTGGTTTCCTCAATTTTTTAACCGTCGTATTGTTTACTTTGAAAGAGTTCTATTTTTAAAATATTTTAATACTCTTTTAAATACGGAACTTTTCATATGTTCAATCTAGGAATTCGTCATGTTGCGCTTCTCCTTTTTTCTTTTAATTTGCAGACGATCATTTCTTCTGTGTGATATTAATGCTTTATCCAATCTGGAAGAGTTTTTATTTTGTGATTTTACGTCAAGTAAAATCACAAAAATATCACAAAAAACACAAATTTCCTTACAATAAACATTGATGGGTAATTTACCTATCTCTTTTATTTTATTTACCAATTCTTCCCTGTTTTTATTATTAACGTATGTTTTTATGTGTTTTAATTATCTGTATTATTTTTATCCGTATTTGTTTTACTGAATGGATTGTTCTTATTGTCATTGATGTTGGTGGACGGTCATCTGTTCCTTTATTTGACATTACCAAGTATTAACAAAAATAAATAAAAAAAACAGACTTTTTTATTTAATAATTAACACATTAATTTCATAAAATTTATACTATTATATTTAGAATTTTATATTTTACAATATTGCCGTGTTAAATTAAATTTGTTATTTAATGTGGTTTCCTTACGTTTGATCGGGTAGCTTGACATTTATCAATTTGCAATATATTACAATAAATATACATATATTTTACACAAGGAATTTATAATTTCATTCATAAGAACATTAGACATATAGCCGGAGTAATTAAAATTATAATATAGTTTATTTATGAAAATATTCATTCAGTGTACAAATAATATATCATAATTTTCTATATAGTTTCTGTAGCAACATTAGAATTAGAACATATAATGCGAAAAATTTAGCAATAAAATATTATAAATGAGATATTAGAAGATTCTGTAAATAATTTTTTAATTTAAATTTTACTTTAATAATTTCGATTAATGTATATAATATATAATATCATAAAAATATAGCAAAAGTTATGATAAATTATATTTTCAGAAATAGTCTATTAAAAACTACTCATATTTTTCATTAAGAAATAATTATATATAGTNATATATAATTAGTTTTTAATAGAGTATTTATGAAAATATAATTTATGTAATATATATTTTACACGATAAATACTGTATTTCAATTCTTTCGTGAAAAGTCATTTTTTAAAGTAATTTCTTTCTTAAAAATAAAAAGAAGTTATAAAGTCATTGCCTTCAATTATTTTAAACTCTTTCAATTATCAAACCGTGTTGTGTAAATGAGAAAAAAGAGGAAATTAGATAAAACGTTGTATATACATGTATAAACTTCCTTTAGTTAATTTGTCGAGTTTTATTTTATTTTTATATTTTTTTAAACATCTTATAAAATGTCTAATGTAGTATAAAATTCTATCATTTAAAACAAAGATTTTAATAAATGGAAATGTTATAGTGTTTTCATTCTGAATTTAAAATTCTTTGAGATTGAAAGAACTCTACAGATATTATTATTCTATCCTTGTTAAATCTTGATGCTTGATAACGAGTTTTTTTTAAATGTTTAAGTTTGGATTTCTATCCAATCTATTCCTAATAATTTTCGTGAAAAATAACTACTTAGGACTTTGTACCTATCCTCTCAGTCACATTCGTCGTCTTATTGCGAATTCCACGTCTGATGAAGAGCTAATTAAACGTAGTCTTTAATAAATGCTAAATGGTGAAAACCGCGTAGGAAATTCTAATGGAAATTTTTCCATATTTAAATTAGAGTTCTATAACTAATACTTCTGTTGAATTCGAATATAATCCTAACACTCGGAAAAAAAGGGCAAGAAATATTAACGAGAAACGTTGGTAAAGAAATGGGCAGTAAATATTGAAGAAAATAGCAAAGACCGTGTCTTTCTCATTTTTTATCAATTCTATCCGAAAATATAACGAGCATTTCCTTTCGTAATAAAAAAAAATTAAAAATGTTTAGCCTAATGTAATGGTATCCCAATGTAATCTTATTATTTCTAATTTTTGAATCTTACGGAATACAGAAATCATATTTAATTTATTACGAAAATAATTATTTTATAATATAATTTTTCAATAGTAAATAAATTTTAACCTATAATTGAAATCATTAATTCATTACTGTATAATAAATTATAGTAAAATTAGTAAATTACAGTTAATAAATGTATTTTTATTAGACCTAATTAAAAATAATGTTTTATTTTTTTTATAATTTTAATATTTTTTAAAATGTTAAATAAAAATTACTTTATTATTTGTAATATTTTATATCATAATAATTCTATTAAACTTGTGAATAAATAAATTTATTCATATATATTTATATTTTATAATTAGTTATTAAATATACATTCTAACAATTAATTTTTATTTTGTATTATCTACGGAAAACGAACAGGAAACTTGAAATCTTTATAACTTGCAGACTAATTAGTGCTTCTTACAGAGTTGATATAGAGAACCAGCGATGAAGACATATATTGCAACCATAATTTGCATCTTTTTTCTATGCTTTTCTCAAGATTCAGCCCAACGTAAGTTACTTTTCTAAATAAGTTACCATTCTTCTAATAAGATTTAAATAGTTAAAATAATTTTAAATAGTAATTGTAATGGGTTTCCTTTAAGTCACACAAAGTTAAATTGATTATTGTGACAACATACACATATATAAGATATTAACTTTCATTGGATCTTAGTAATAATGGTGTTGATAAGTGTTAAAGTCAAATTTATAAACTTTTAAAACAAAAGTAAGAAGAATATTATTTTACATTTAATACAATTTTTAATAAATACTGCAGATAATATTCGCTTATTTATCATAAAAATTATAATTATGATGCAACTATAACTTATATCGTTTCAGCATTAATTTGTGATGAAGGGCAAGAATTAATCGATTGCATTACTCCTTGTGGACCTAGGAGATGCAGTACGTATCTCGAGAACACCATACATCCGGAACGATGCGCCTCCATATTGTTGCCATTATGCACAATAGGATGCCAATGTAAAGACGGAAAATTTTTGAATGATGAAGGAGAATGCGTCGAACTTATCAATTGTTCCTTGGATTTTTCGGATATTTAATTTTTTTCTTATGTTTCTTATTTTAAAAAATATGTATAAATTTAAACCAGCGGTCCCCAACCTTTTTATCGCCGCGGACCGGTCAACGTTTGATATTTTACCGCGGCCCACTGAGGGGAACGTTGATTGTTTATATTTTAGATTGATTTCATTTAATAATTTTAATTAATTTAATTGTATTTTAAACATGTTTTCAAAATAAAATATAGTTACACCAAAAAATGAATATAATGTGATTTAACATTTTAACTCACTAGAACGTTAAATCAATGAGAACCCTGAGCTTGTTTCTTTGCAACAAGACGGTTCCATCTGGGGGTAATAGGAGACAATGACACCCGAAGTGTGTTTCTTATGTCCAGTTTATTCCGTTGTTCCGTCGTCCATTAAAAGTCGCACAAACCATAGTAAATAAAATGGAATACCAGTAATTTAATGTTCCTTGGGCGGCCCGGTACCGTTTGATTCACGGACCGGTACCGGTCCGCGGCCCGGGGGTTGGGGACCACTGATTTAAACGATTTAACGCAATTTAAAAATTTTAATTTTCTTAATAAAAAAAATTCGCAACATTTTAGAAACTGTATAACTTGTTATAAATCTTTTCAAAATTATTTGTTTATTTATTTGTACTGAACGAGTACATTTGAGAAGATCCAGACAGAAAAGTACACTCGCTATAAACCTTTTATCAGTAAAAAGTAAAGCTGATATCTTGAATTATATAATGTGTTGTATTATGTTATTATTATGAATTAATATACTAAATACTGCAATTTAATAAGATTCGGGTACACATGTATAGAGGTTTTAGCAAATTTAATACGATCCAATCAAAAAATAAGTTTGTGTCAAAATGAAAATGTAATGTTTTGTTCGGGATCTCCTCATTTGTTCTTTTTACGAAAAATATCAACCTAAAAATATATAAACTTTATTGTTTCAAGTTATAATCAATCCAAAAATAGAATATATGATTAAATTAACTATATTAATTTGTATTATGTACTAAACGTCTATGTACAGTACAGTGCGTAGTATTTCTCATAATTTACAAAAAATATTTACAGTAGAGCGTCGATTATCCGAATCAATTGAGGACTGGGGTCGTTCGGAATATCGATGTTTCGGATAACCGATCATGTACGAAAAAATATATTAATTTATCCCATCTTGTCATTTTTCTCCATTACGTGTCGCTTCGCGTTAAATTTTCGTCGATGTTAAGCCTAACGAAGACTATTGTATCGTTAAAAATTATTTTTTTATTTTGTACGAACAAAATAAATATATTGAAAAATATAAAAACAATAAAAAATTATACTTCAGAAGTTAATTTAGTATCAGAAACGTAAAATATTTGAATAGCCCAAGACATAGCCAAAGATTGCAGCGCCACAGCACTGGCGAAAATTTAAATTTGCGGACTGGAATTATTTCAGATGATTGACGTTTTGGATGATTGACTTTCGGATAATCGACGCTCTACTGTATTAATTTTATGGGCGATTTAATAAGTTTTTACTGACCATTTTTTCACGACACGGCTTAAATATTTTAAATAAAAATGGCTCGCTAACATTTTTGGTCAACAAACCAAGTTTATTTTTGTTAACCAGTATTGAAGAATCTAAAAGAGGAACATCTCGGTTTTAAGTGCGAATAGTTGCCAAAGTTTACGGGATTCCGAAATACGAGTATTAAAATTATTAAAACTTGTAACTTTTTATTGAAATGTTTTGTCGAAGAGTTGTTTATTGAATTTTCACATAATGGTTTGTTCTATTTGAAAATGTCTAAAACAAAGGTTATTACATCGAATTTTAAACTCCAGTTACTTCTAAAGTATCGAGCTGTGTCGGCCACACCAAACACAAAAGGAAAGAGAAACTTTCTAAATTTGAAACACACATGTAAATATTGCCTTACAACACACTAGATGGCAGTATGGCGTGTAATATCAAAATGGCGGTTATGAAGCAGAAGGCATTTACGATCAAGGTCCTACCGTGTTTCCCCGAAAATAAGACAGTGTCTTATATTAATTTTTGTTCTGAAAGATGCGCTAGGTCTTATTTTCAGAGGATGTCTTATTTTCGGGGAAACACGGTAGAATACTGTATAAGGTTACTTCATACACCGGTTTAGCCGCTTCCTACCAGATTCCGGATATAAGTCATCCGTAGTCGAGCCATGGTCGAGCGAATGCTTCACAATAGCGAGGGAAGAAAATTTCGGAATTTTACTATTTTTGTTACTTTGTTGAGAGTTTTTAGATTCGATAAAACTTGTACGGAAGTAACAAAACTGTTCCTATAGCCGTTTGATATTCTATTGTAGTCTTTACACTTCTTTCTGTAGAAATTACAGAATATGATTACAGATGGAATATATTTATTACTAAAATACTTTAAAATACTAAGAATAGTTTTCTACGTGTATAAAAATAGTATCTGCACGATGAAATGACGATTACAAATAATAAGCTGGCCGATAACAATTTTAAAATAACTCGAGACGTAAAAAAAAATATTGAAATAGTGTTATTTATTTATATAATAATTTTATGTAAGAAATGTTAATACTACTTTTTTCACTTCATTAGATGATCTTAATTTTAAATTAAAACATGAAAAATCTATTTTTTAAAACCTATAATAACAATAGAAAATTTTAAAAAGTTTGTACCTGATTTCTTTTAATTCTATTTTTATGTAACACTTAATTTGTATACTGTATGTTGATATTCAAAATATGTTTATAACATTAAAAAAATTGTTCTTTTGACAAAGTTATTTTTGTNTTATATATAAATCACCTACGTAGAATTTACCAAAATTATTCTTTTACGAAACTATTATTGTTATAATATCATAAAATAGATAAAGTCGATTTCATTTACAAAGTAGAAAAACGCATTTTAATTTCAACTTTACACGTAGAAATTACGAAGATTTGCTCAATATTCCGGATTTTTCTTATTTATAATCCATTCTTATTTATATTTAAATAATTATGAATCGTAATTAATAAAATATTGGCGTGTAATAAAAGCTACAAGCCTCTGATCGGTAATGTTTTTACCATAAGGACATGGTAAGATGTTTCGTTTTCGACTACAAATGATGTGAAATAAGAAACCAATCAGAAGCGTTTCTTTTCTATGAGGCAACCTTATATTCTAGGACCTTGATTTACGATGACTTTGTTTTCCAGCAGGATGGGGCTCCATCTCATTAGCATACTGAGATACATCGATACCTGAATGTAGTAGAACTTCTACACCGCCGAATTAGCCGTTGCATTAATTTAACGATGATTTAGCGATATTGAGCTAATGATGCCTCACAGATCCCCGGACCTCACATCTTGTGAGTTTTTTTTTTCTTCCTTCTGTCGGGTATGTAATGGACACGGTTTATGTGCCGCCATTACCCACATCTTTGGCAGAACAACGGTACATGCCTGTTACAATGTGTGGGCTGAACTGGACAAGTGTCTTGTTACCAAAGGAACACATATACAATACATCTGTAGTCCTATAACACAAACTTGGACAGTTTTTAGTTTTGTAATATATCATCGCTCATTGTTAAATCTGAATTATTGTCGGAAATACAGTTGCTTGAAATATGATAACTTGTTTGTAATAATGTTTGTAAACCTCGTACTCAATATTGTACAATAATATAGGGCCTATATATATAATATTATAATATATATTATGACTAGCAGACCCCGCCACGCGTTGTTGTGGCTCAAAATGTATCTATTATAAATGTATAACACTTCCCCCGTGGGAGGGAAATTTTTCGAAAAATTTCTTCTTAGTATACATTCTCTTCACGTACCCTATTAAAACGCAATCAAAAGCGCAAAAAACCGCATCTGAAATAGTATAAATAGAAGCAGAGTTCTTTACTGTAAGCCTTAATCCTGTCCATCTCTCCCCAGCAGGGGCGGACTGGCCATGTGAAAAATGTGGAAAATTCCACATGGGCCGTATACAATTTGGGCCGTTTTTTTCTAAATTTGTACATAATGTACCGTTTGGTTAAGTTTAATTTAAAAAAATTCATATATTTTTTTGTTAAGTAAGATTAAGTAAGGTGTATAATATAGTTATATGTGTAGGCCCGTATCATTTTACCCGGCCCTACCCGTATCCGAAGTTAAATTAGTTCGGCCGATCCGAGTCAAACACTACATTAGCCCGATTCGGCCCAAACAGAAAGCATCCTAGGAGAAAAATAATCAAAACTACCTTCTAAACAGAGAAAATTGGTCATTTGTTTACATTGCTAGAAACTATTCACCACTCCTACGAATCTTAATGCTAAACTATAGAAATGCGAGTTATTAGTTTTGTACCTAGCCCCCAAAACGATGATTGTAGTCGTAACAAATTTAATGGCCACTTATATTATTTCCTTTATTTTAGGTAAGTAAAAAATGTTATTCAATAATAATTTTTCTATATCCCAAATGATTTAATTAAAAATAATATACTGTATTTTGTAGTGTGAGGCCGGGACCTCATCCCCTCTCCAATAGGAAGCTGGTTGTCGAGCTAAAGCTAATAAATCGGTGATTTATTTCGTGAATAAGAACGCGTGTAAGACCATTTAATTGTCGCATTCCCGGACCAAATTCACACGTCTTCGATCTAGACCAGGGAAAGTGTGAGAGAGAGCAACCGGGGAGAGTTCGACTGTCATCTTACAGCGAGTTCAAAGCGCATTAGACCAAAATTTACGGGACGGTCACTAAATATTCCTGAAAACGCATTTCAAAAATTAAGCAGTATTTTAATACGGTTTAATCCAGTAGCTACTCAACACAATATTATTTCAGAATTGCAACATTTTAAATCGTCATGAAATATTTTAAAGGAAAATGTCAATGAAACTTTTATAAAATTAAACGAAAATGAACATTCTACTGATGATCAAGTAGAAACTAATAAAGATGCGATTTTATCCTCTTATTGCATCGCTTGCAAAAATTGCTCTATTTGTTGTTATAATATATCATATTATTCTGATATAACGTGTTAAGTGGCGCTTATTCTATACTTGGTCATGCATACAAATATCTGCTATCTATGTCTGTAACACAAGTGTCCGGTGAACAAAGCTTTTCTATGATAAAATTAATTAAAAGCAGGCTAAGATACTTATAAGTATCTTGCAAGAAAATCTAGAAGCCTTCGTGTTAATGTCAGTGGAGAAGGATTTTTT